>NC_056736.1:463241053-463491053 GCF_019279795.1 Protopterus annectens
TTTGCAGAATGGTCTGGTTTCTGCATATTTTTGTACTGTTGATTTATGCTTATTACTCAAAGTGCCTGTTGCTCTGTGTTTAAGTAGCAATACTTTAATGACCATCAGGTAAGCTTGGCTGAGATTGCAAGATGCAAGTAAGCTTTAATAAGCATACTGTTAAAGAATTGCCAACATTGAAAGCATTTCTGTTGCCATGTAGAGAATACTTAACTAGATAATGTATAAGCCTTGGGTATTGACATGCATATGCCAGTATTTGTAATAAAGGACAGAATTACATTATTTTAAGAGTCTCATTACACTTGGAGACTTACAGTCATCTCTGCAGGCTTTAACCATAAACCGAATGCCAATCAAGGTGGTCTATAACCTGTACAGTAATCCTTTTAAGCAATGTATCTTGAGCTTATTTCTTGTTTGCTTTTAATTTTTTACTTTGATCATGTTTTCCCCATGAAACAAGTAGATGTCAGGCAGCAGGTCTTTTTTTGGATAAGGAACATTTTTACAAGCGGGGGCATCAGAGATTTCTACTTTCAGCATGTTACTTGTTACTTTAATAAAGCTGAATATAAATTATAATTAGAACTGCAGTGCAAGAAGTGGTTTGAGTTGAGTGCTGCTTGTTTTTCTTATACTTGATTTTGACTGGCATTCCATTAATGTATTTAAAAAAAAAGTAATTTTTTTTTCATGCCTCACAACCTTTTTTGTTTCCATCTAGATATTAAGCTGTCATGCAGCCAATGCATTGAAATATTTTTATTCTTCTACACTTCATTTTGTCTTGATTGGACTCTCATGACAACTGTTTGGCACCCAGTGCAGTATACTTAGTTTTTGTGGTTTGCTACTACAGGTGTTTGTGTGTGGTAGGGAATACCTCAGGCTTGAACCCTGTATCTTGTATGCAGGTGTTAAAGACCTTAATTCCCTACCCACCACCATTTGTGAAAAAAAACCTGCAGATTTTTGCCTCATGTTTGATCTGATCTGTTCCTCATAATATCTGTGGTTTGTAAATGCTGCAATGCTTGATATTTGATGGGGCAGTTGTAGCATTGTTGCCTCACAGCTATAGGTTCTCAGGTTTGCTTCTTGGCTGGGGTGCCTTCTTTGTGGAGTCTGCATCTCCTCCCTGTGTTTGTATGGATTAGCTCTGGTGCCCTGTCATTTTACAAAGACGTGTCTGCAGTATTTCTCCCTGGGTCTCTGCTGAAAATTGTTTTTATTCTGTCAGCAGTAAAATTGACAGACATTTGAATTTCAGACATCATGTTCTTCAGAAAATCCATAGTAACACAACCGTAACACAACCTTTTATTCTACAATTTTCTAAGTTTATAAGACGAATATTTGAAATTTGTCCCTATTTTTGGGACTGTATTCCCTCATTATTGGCTTCGTCCAGGTTTTTGTGCTAAGGTTGACAGCTATGGCAAGAACTGAATTCACCGAATGTTTGATGGCTGTATTCCCTCATTACTGGGTTTGTCCAGGTGTTTTCTACTAATAGGTTGACAGCTATGGTGAGAACTGAATTCACTAAATGATAGCCATTTAAGTTTCAGTCTTCCTCTTTTACAAAGCAGCTGATTTGGCGTAGTGGTATGTTGCTCTGTTTTGCACAGGGAGCTTGGCAGTAAAATGTATGGTTCTAGCAACTTTCCAAGATTTTACAAGCAATGTTTGTGTCCCTGGTTTTTGGGCGTTTGACCCCCCCCCCCCCAAATACATTTTGGCTTTTTCCAGTTTTCTTGTGCTGCAAAGTTGAGTATTGAGTAGATTTTACAAGGAGCTGAGAGCTGCAGGGGACAGAAGTTTAGTGCTGCTTAAGTAAAGCTGGTTTGCCTTGTTAATAGCACAACAAGTTGTGTACTTGCCTTTGATGCAGAAGGCTGTGGGTTCTACTCCCACAAGGGGTAGATGCTGCTGTACTGAGAATGTTCTCCTTGGTGAAGATACTAACTATGAGTCTGTTATCAGTTTGCCATCCATTTCCTCTTGCAATATTACTAGCTTATCATTTTTTAATGTAATATAGGCAATTTATTCCTGAGGGGCAACAGGCACTTTATTTTTCGATGAAACCATGAAATATAAAGGTGTTTGCTAGCAGCAACCTCTTCATTAGTTACAGATTTCTTTAATGTGGAATTATTTAGATGACTTTTACTTCTTCAGAGAGAGTGCATATTTACTGATAATGGACTGTAGAATTGTGCATATTTACTGATAATGGACTGTAGAATTGTGCATATTTACTGATAATGGTGGACTGTAGAATTGTGCATATTTACTGATAATGGTGGACTGTAGAATTGTGCATATTTACTGATAATGGTGGACTGCGGAAGTCTGAGTAGACTTTTATGATAAATGTTCTGAACTGGGCAGTTTTGTCATTTTGGGTGCATGCATTTTGTTTCATTGCTTACTGGAAAAAATGTTCAAAACACCCTCTAACAACTGTAATATATTGTACAAGGAATATAATTTAGTACAATGAGGAAGGTGTATCAAAGAGCACATGCATGTTTCATATGTAAGGGGCCTATGATTTGAAAACAGCCCAAAATTAATCTTTATCTGCCACTGGCAAAATGTATTTTCTTTGAATGTGGGTTTCAATGCTGTTTCAATGAATGTGAGTTTCAAGGGCAGAGAAGTTTTAATGCCAAGTTTTCATTGTGAGACTGCATTGCTTTGTTTAGTAGATGACTTAGTGTTTGTGCTGTAAAATACAAAATAAAACTTTCAAATGAAGTCCAACTCATCATACAAGTAAAGCAGTATGCACATTAGTGTTTATGGTAAATGGAGTGAAATAGCCAAGTAATGGTTCATTGGAATGGCTGCAGAGGCTCTATTCAACCGTGATTTTGTCAGGGGGGAAGGGCAGCAAACTCAGACAGGCCCAGCTGAACTATACCTCCCAACTGTCCAGATTTTCAAAGAATGAATAGATTTTTGCTTCTTATTTTTGGTTTGTTCTTCATAAAATTTGTAGTTTTCTGGCAAATCATTTAGAAATTAAGTCACTAAATAGAGTTTCATACTTCATAACCTTCAGAAAAATGCATGCTAAAGTAAGAACTGTTATTCTATCAACTGTCTCAATTTATACAAGAGCAATTTTAGTACTGTTTATATGTTCCCCCAGTATATTTGGCCTTGTTCAGATTTACTGCATTAACAGGTTGAGAGGTACATGCAAATAAATTGCTTTATAGAATTAGGCATAGCCAACCTCTCAACTGTCTCCGATTTTGGCTTAAAATGTTGCTCTTCCCCCTAATAATCCCTCCACAAAATAGCAATTTTGGAAGAAAACATGGAGGGTTTACAATTAAGAAATAACTAATAATCAAAGTTATAGATTACTTGAAATGCATGTAGATTCTTTTATTTTGTCAGCTGCTCAAGTTAGCAGTACTAATATTAAAGTGTCCCTTCTTTGACAGGTTCCCAGCTGTATTGTGTGGCTATTTTATATTTTTGCATCACATTTGGTCCATTTTTCATAAAATTGTGCTTTTGGCAAATTAGTGACAAATCACTAAAGACTGAAGTTAGAAAATAATGTCAGACATTTGAGTTTCAGATTTTATACCCTTCAGAAAAGTCATACTAATGCAAGACCTATTCTATTATCTTTCTAAGTTTATTAGAGCAATATTTAAAAATTGTCCTTATTTGTGGGCATTTGTCCCACTTCTGTGTATGGCTTTGTCCAGATTTCTTGCTCTGAGGTTGAGAGGTATGACACATGTGTCAGGGCCATCACAGTCAGCCAGAGACATTTCAAATTGTGACATACTTGTTGCACCCCACTCCACCATGTACTGACTCTGGATGTGTCCAAGCAAGGCAAGGAGTAGTTATGCAGTGTAAATGTGCAGTGTGTCCCTCCCCCACATCCAAGGTAGACACAAGTACTACAGTGGCTTTTATCTGTCCTTGATTTTGCAGAAAGGTCTGGTTTCTGTCATATTTTTGTTGATTTATGCTTATTACTCAAAGTGCCTGTTGCTCTGTGTTTAAGTAGTAATGCTTTAATGACCATAATGTAAGCTTGTCTGAGATCGTAAGATGCAAGTAAGCTTCAATAAGCATACTGTTAAAGAATTGCCAACATTGAAAGCCTTTCTGCTGTTGCCATGCAGAGAATACTTGACTAGATAATGTACAAGCCTTGGGTATTAAAGGACAGGATTCCATTATTTTAAAAAGCTCATTACACTTGGAGACTTCCAGTCATCTCTACAGACTTTACCCATAAACTAAACAGAATACCAATCATGTGTTGTCCATAACCTGTACAGTAATCCTTTAAGCAATGTATCTTGAGCTTGTTTCTTGTTTGCTTTTCATTTTTTACTTATATGTTTTCCCCATGAAACAAGTAGATAGTTGTCAGGCAGCAGGTCTTTTTTGGATAAGAAACATTTTTACAAGTGGGGGCATCACAGAGATTTCTACTTTCAGCATGTTACTTGGCACTTTAATAAAGCTGAATATAAATTATAATTAGAACTGCATTGCAAGGAGAAGTGGTTTGAGTTGAGTGCTTCTGGTTTTGCTTGTACTTGATTTTGACTGGCATTCCAGTAATGTATTTAAAAAGTAATTTATTTTTTCATGCCTCACAACCTTTTGTTTCCATCTAGATATTAAGTAAGCTGTCATGCAGCCAATGCATTGAAATATTTTTATTCTTCTACACTTATTTTTGTCTTGATTGGACTCTCATAATGATGGTTTGCCACCCAGGGCAGCGTATTTAATTAAAGTTAGTTTTTGTGGTTTTGAACATAGCCCCTCCCCTTTCTGGTTGGCCACACCCCTTCTCCTTGACCCCACCCATTCAGCTGTCTCCTGCAGCCCCCCCTTTGATTTGAAGTCACCAAACACCACTGGTATTAGTTATCATTTCCTCTTACATGAGACACCCCCTCTGGTGTTAGTGGTGAGGATTGAGGCTCCTTGATTGCTGGGCCAGGGTGCGGCCCTCACATGTGGTTGGCAGTGGTGGGATCCACTTCACATTTGTGGTAGCAGTGGATATCCACATCACATATTAATTTGCTTACAGATACTAAGTGGCTTGTAGTGGTGTGGGTAGAGTGAATCCTGTATCTTATGTACAGTGATCTCTGAAGGTGTTTTGTACTCTAAAACAGCCATGCAGTGAATACTCAGAGTTCAGATCACAATTGTTTTATTTCTTTTGTTAGCTTAGTTAGTCAGGGTGAGCAGGCAGTGTGTCAGCAGAGGAGTATGGAAAGCTGACAAGTAGCCAGCTGGTGGAAATGTGCCAGGCTAGGGGACTGGTGCATGGAAACCTGACTAAGACAGACTTGATTGCAGCCTTGGTTACAGCTGCATCAGAAAACAGCATTGAGAAGGACAATCAGACTGGCAGTGGAGATACAATATCCTCTGAGAATGGACAGCTCAACCTTTCTGCGAAGGACAATCAGGCTGGCAGTGGAGATACAATATCCTCGGAGAATGGACAGCTCAACCTTTCTGCAGTGAACTTAAAAATTCAGCTGGAGCTAAAGAGACTTGAATTGGAGGCCAGGCATTTGGAGATAGAGGCTGAGGATAAAGAGCATCAGAGGAGGCATGAGAGGGAAATCCTGACTTTTCACCAGAGTCATGGAGGTAATGGGGAAGGGAATAACTGGACCCCAGAAGCACTACAGGTCAGTAAATTGTTTCCGCAATTTAAAGAGGGGGATAGTTTTGATAGTTTCATTCATATGTTTGAGAGGGTATGCAAACAGTATAGTGTTGACCAAAGGCTCTGGGTACGGTTCCTGACCCCCTTACTCCATGGAAAAGCTGTAAATGCATTGGCTAAAATGTCTGACATTGCATGTTTTGATTATACTGTTGTGAAAAGTCACTTGTTAAAATGTTTTAAGCTAACACCTGAAATGTATGGGAAAAAGTTTTGTGAGCATAGACGCAAGGCAGATGAAAGTGTGTGTGAATATGTTGCTGAACTGAGCACTTATTTTCATAGCTGGGTGAGTGGATGTCAGGTCACCACTTTTGAAGGGCTGGCAGACCTTTTGGTGAGGGAATAAGCCCTTAGTACTTTGCCTGAGGAAATGAGGATCTGGTTAGCTGACAGACAATGTGCTACTTCAGATGAGTTGGAGAAGAAGGGAGACCTATACCTGGCCAGCAGGGCAGCCCTGCACAGGAAGGGGACCCCAGTACTGCTCACAGGTCTAAAGGAACCCATGGTGGGCAGCACAGACTGCATCAACAGAATCTGCCATTAGCATGGGAGGGCACTAGTCCAGGTACACGTCCAGGAGCTAAGGTTAAATGTTTTGAATGCAACCAGTGGGGCCATGTGGCATACAGATGTCCATGGATGCAAGGTAGGGAACCAAAGTTGAGGGGAGCCAGTGAGTGGGAAAGACAAAATGCCAATAGTAGGTTGTCCTGAGACAACAGGGGTACTAAACCTTCCTGTAGATGTCCTGAGAGGGAAGGATTTGGATGAGGCAGTACCATGTGCTTATGCAGTTACACGCGGTCAGGCTAGGAGACAAGCATGTGGGTGTGGTAGCCTGGAGGAGACCCAGACAGACTGCTGACTTGCAGCCCAGACTGCTGAGGTGGTTACTTCAGGGAGTGAGCTATGCTGTAGCAGTGAGACCGAATGTGAGCCACAGCTGTTTGTGGGTACTGATGTTCCCTTGAACAGGGTAACTGCAAAGGTAGAGGTGAGTAGTAGTACCCAGGCTGACAGTGAGTCACCACTGTCAGAGGATGCCAGACTTCCTGGTGAAGGGGAGTTGGGAAGGGTTACAAGGAGAGAATTGCAATAGGCTCAGCTCTCAGACCCTACATTGCAAGGCCTGAGGTGGGTAGCTACTGAAGTACCTGATTCTCAAAGGAAGGGGAAATCTGTATACTGGGACATAGGGTTACTATATAGAGAGTGGACCCCTGAGGGAGGGCTAGAAGGTGAGAGAGTACAGCAGTTGGTAGTGCCTAGAGCCTACCATCTGGCACTTCTAGCCATAGCCCATGATATTCCCTTTGCAGGTAATATGGGCATAAAATGTACAAAAAGGCATATTATGCAGGACTTCTGTTGGCCTGGAATTTCCAAAGATGTAACAGGGTACTGCAGGACCTGTGAGCAGTGCCAAAAGGTAGGCAAGGCAGGAGACAAGGTCAGAACTCCTTTGATGCCTTTACCTTTGACTGAGGAGCCATTTCAGAGGGTAGCTATGGTATTGTAGGTCCTCTGAGTACCCCAAGGTCCACAGGGAAAATGTATATCCTAGTGATAGTGAATTATGCTACACGATACCCTGAGGCAGTGGCTTTCTCCTCCATTGAGGCAGAGAACATGGCAAATGCTTTGTTAGAGATTTTCAGCAGGGTAGGTTTCCCAAAAGAAACACTTTCTGACAGAGGTGCCGATTTCATGTCAGACTTGCTGGCATGTCTGTGGTAGTTCTGTGGGGTGAAGCACATGAAGACCACCCCCTACCATCCCCAGACTAATGGTCTTGTTGAGAGGTTAAACTCTACAATGAAGTCCATGCTATGGGCATTTGCAGATCAGTTTAAGAGGGAGTGGGACAAATATTTGCCCCGTCTGTTGTTTGCTTACAGAGAGGTTCCCCAGAAATCCACATGTTTTTCACCCTTTGAGTTGCTGTATGGGCATAGGGTGAGGGGACCTCTAGATTTAACTCGAGATGAGTGGGAAGGTGAGTGCGAGTCTCACAAGGAGTCTGTTGTGGCATACGTCCTAAACCTCAGGACAAAGCTCAGGGAACTCATGGGCTTGGTCTAGGAGAACCTGGCAGAAGCCCAACAACAGAAAAAGGTGTGGTATGACAGGAATTCTTAAGCTAGAGAGTATGCTGTGGGGCAGCAGGTAATGGCTCTCATTCCTGTCAGACACAAGAAGCTGCAAGTAGCTTGGGAGGGATCCTATAAGTTGGTAAGAAAGGTAAGTGATGTTAACTACATGGTGGAACTGCTAGGCAGATGGCAGGGGCACAAATTGTACCATGTTAACATGATGAAACCTTGCCATGATAGAAAGGACCTTGTGCTGAGCATTTGCAGTGGATTGCAGGAGGAGACTGAGGGAGATCTGGGGACTGATCTCCTCAGTGAGGCTCGGGCTGACACCTCAGTGGAAGGGGTAGCAATGTCCCAGCAGCTATCTCCTACCCAGGTTTGGGAAATCTTGTTGCAGGAATTTGGGGACATGTTCACTGGGAAACCAGGGTGCACCCACCTGGTGCAGCATCAGGTGGATACAGGTGGATACAGGATCCCAATGGCCTATTAGGCAGGCCACTTATATATATATATATAAAAAACAAAAAAATAAAACAAAATAAGCAAAAAATACATTGAACACATGTATGCAGGGGGCAAGCCCCCTTGCACCCTCCACACCCTCGCTACTTATATGTACTAACTCTGAGATTGCACTAAAGTGGGTAAAAGGGAATATTCCTTTATCCTCGCTGTACCATGATCTACAACAACAAGCTCCCCTCCCATACACCACTGAGGAAACACCATACCTGCACCACCACAGGATCCAGGAACCAGCAACATCTCTTCGCTGAACCAATTTTTGGATAAATGCACTTTTGCGAAAACTGTCTCCAGAAACTGCAGTTCAGTGAAGTGTAATTTTGATGGATCAAAGTAGACCCATTTATATATATATATATATATATATATATATATATATATATATATATATATATGTGTGTGTGTGTGTGTGTGTGTGTGTATGGTGGATGAATTTCTGTCATTCTGTGAAAAACTCAACTTGTCTAAACTCAACCCATTGAAAATCATTTAATCTAAACTAGGTAATCTAAACTAGGAAAAGTAAAGAAAAAAAGAAACAAATGATTTTTGCAGGGGGCAAACCACCCCCTGCACCTCGAAATTAATTAAAATGTATATAACAACTCTATAGTCACACTGCAGGGAAAAAAGGGAAAACACTGAAATTGCACCACCACCTTGTGCAATACAGCACACTGTAAAAAAGCAAACCACAATATTACTAATACATCTTTAAGAAAACTTATACTAGTGGCCTGGGAGGCCAAATTTGAGGTATGAGAGGCCAAGGATAACCACAAAGCATTCTTTAGCTATGTTTGCAACCTCAAAGGCAATATTCAGTTGTGTGCAGAGCTCACTGAAAATGAAGCCACCTATACTGAGCCAGAAGCTGTAGCAAACCTCCTGGCTGATAAATTCAGCTCCAACTTTACCCTTCTCTCCACCTCAACCTTCCCTCAGGAAATACCGTCAAATATAACTCCCCCTACTGTCACTATTAAACAGATCCTTAATGCTCTCTCTGAGACCAAGAACACTGCATCAATGGGCCCAGACAATATCCCGGGATGCTTTCTAAATAGCATGAGACATGAACTATCAGGGCCTCTGGAATTACTGTTTAATTGTAGCCTCCAAACAGGCTTCATGCATCATGAAAGCAGAACAGCAACAGCCATCCCTCTGCACAAAGGTGGGCATCTACAGATCCTGGAAACTACAGACCCATAAGTTCTACTAGACTTATATGTAAAGCCATGGAAAGAATTATCATGGAGATGATCCATAGAGATATGGTAAACCTACAGACACTGGACCCAACCCAGTTTGGTTTTGTGAAGGGCAGATTGTGCCTACTCAACCTGGTGGACTTCTTTGAGAAGATCAACAAAGCAATGGATGAGGGAAAATGGTTCACACTGCCTACCTTGACCTGGCCAAGGCATTGGACAAAATACTCCACTTGGGCATTATTGACAAACTCAAGAGGTTAGGTACAAACTCGTATGTTGTCCGGTGGATAGCCAACTGGCTCACAGACAGGACCCAGGAAGTTAGAATTGGGGAGTCCATCTCTACAAAGAGGCCAGTCACAAGTGGAGTGTCTCAGGAATCGGTCTTTGGACCTCTGCTTTTAGCATTTACTTCTCTCAAGTCAAATCAAGGCAAATGTCAGTGCTCTCTGGCTGACTAAATTTGCAAATGATTGCAAATTAGGAGCTGTCATTGACCACACTGACACAAATGCTCTCCAGGAGAGGCTGCATCAGGCAAACAACTGGTGTCAGAGCCATGATATAAAACTGAATGCCAACAAATGCATAATAGTATCCTTTAGGAAGTCATCCGTCACTGGTAACTATCATATTGACAATAGGTGACCCAAAAGTCAGGGACTTAGGGACACACATAGATTGTAATATAGCCTTTGACCATCACGTGTCTACAGTAGTGAAGTAATCATTCTACATTGCATAACTTCTAAACAAAGTTATGGCATCTAAGTTCAAGGAAGTCACTGTTCCACTGTATTTGGTATTCATCAGACCTATCATTGAGTACAATGTCCCCTTTGGTATGTACCCAACCAGGTATCTTAGATGTCCATGGAGGGAACCAAAGGTGAGGGAGCCAGTAAGTGGGAAAGACAAAATGCCAATAGTAGGTTGCCTTGAGACAACAAGGGTACTAAACTACCATCCTGCAGAGGTCCTGAGAGGGAAGGATTTGGATGAGGCAGTACCATGTGCTTATGCACAGGCTAGGAGACAAGCATGTGGGTGTAGTAGCCTGGGGGAGACCTAGATAGACTGCATACATGCAGCCAGGACTTATGAGGTGGCTACTTCAGGGAGTGAGCTTGTAGCAGTGAGACCAATGTGAGCCACAGCTGTTTGTGGGTACTGATGTTCCCTTGAACAGGGTAACTGCAAAGGTAGAGGTGAGTAGTACCCAGGCTGACAGTGAGTCACCTCTGTCAGAGGATGCCAGACTTCAAGGGAGGGGAGGGTTACAAGGAGAGATTGAAAGGCTCAGCTCTCAGACCCTACATTGCAAGGCCTGAGGTGGGTAGCTACTAGTACCTGATTCTCAAGGAAGGGAAATCTGTATACTGGGACAAAGGGTTACTAAGAGATTGGACCCTGAGGGAGGGCTAGAAGGTGAGAGAGTACAGCAGTTGGTAGTGCCTAGAGCCTACCATCTGGCACTTCTAGCCATAGCCCATGATATTCCCTTTGCAGGTAATATGGGCATAAATGTACAAAAGGCATATTATGCAGGACTTCTTTGGCCTGGAATTTCCAAAGATGTAACAGGGTACTGCAGGACCTGTGAGCAGTGCCAAAAGGTAGGCAAGGCAGGAGACAAGGTCAGAACTCCTTTGATGCCTTTACCTTGACTGAGGAGCCATTTCAGAGGGTAGCTATGGTATTGTCTCTGAGTACCCCAAGGTCCACAGGGAAAATGTATATCCTAGTGATAGTGAATTATGCTACACGATACCCTGAGGCAGTGGCTTTCCTCCATTGAGGCAGAGAAGTGGCAAATGCTTTGTTAGAGATTTTCAGCAGGGTAGGTTTCAAAGAAACACTTTCTGACAGAGGTGCCGATTTCATGTCAGACTTGCTGGCATGTCTGTAGTTCTGTGGGTGAAGCACATGAAGACCACACCTACCATCCCCAGACTAATGGTCTTGTTGAGAGGTTAAACTCTACAATGAAGTCCATGCTATGGGCATTTGCAGATCAGTTTAAGAGGGAGTGGGACAAATATTTGCTGTCTGTTGTTTGCTTACAGAGGTTCCCCAGAAATCCACATGTTTTTCCCCTTTGAGTTGCTGTATGGGCATAGGGTGAGGGACCTCTAGATTTAACTCGAGATGAGTGGGAAGGTGAGTGCGAGTCTCACAAGGAGTCTGTTGTGGCATACGTCCTAAACCTCAGGACAAAGCTCAGGGAACTCATGGGCTTGGTCTAGGAGAACCTGGCAGAAGCCCAACAACAGAAAAGGTGTGGTATGACAGGAATTAAGCTAGAGAGTATGCTGTGGGCAGCAGGTAATGGCTCATTCCTGTCAGACACAAGAAGCTGCAAGTAGCTTGGGAGGGATCCTAGTTGGTAAGAAAGGTAAGTGATGTTAACTACATGGTGGAACTGCTAGGCAGATGGCAGGGGCACAAATTGTACCATGTTAACATGATGAAACCTTGCCATGATAGAAAGGACCTTGTGCTGAGCATTTGCAGTGGATTGCAGGAGGAGACTGAGGGAGATCTGGGACTGATCTCCTCAGTGAGGCTCGGCTGACACCTCAGTGGAAGGGTAGCAATGTCCCAGCAGCTATCTCCTACCCAGGTTTGGGAAATCTTGTTGCAGGAATTTGGGGACATGTTCACTGGGAAACCAGGGTGCACCCACCTGGTGCAGCATCAGGTGGATACAGGTGGATACAGGATCCCAATGGCCTATTAGGCAGGCCACTATATATATATAAACAAAAAAAAAAACAGAAATACAAAATATACACCCCTTGCACTATTAAACAGATTTTTTTTCCCCCCCCCCCCGACATTATTTTTTTTTTTTTTTTTGGGGGGGGGGGGGGAGCCTCCAAACAGGCTTCATGCATCATGAAAGCAGAACAGCAACAGCCATCCCTCTGCACAAAGGTGGGCATCTACAGATCCTGGAAACTACAGACCCATAAGTTCTACTAGACTTATATGTAAAGCCATGGAAAGAATTATCATGGAGATGATCCATAGAGATATGGTAAACCTACAGACACTGGACCCAACCCAGTTTGGTTTTGTGAAGGGCAGATTGTGCCTACTCAACCTGGTGGACTTCTTTGAGAAGATCAACAAAGCAATGGATGAGGGAAAATGGTTCACACTGCCTACCTTGACCTGGCCAAGACATTGGACAAAATACTCCACTTGGGCATTATTGACAAACTCAAGAGGTTAGGTACAAACTCGTATGTTGTCCGGTGGATAGCCAACTGGCTCACAGACAGGACCCAGGAAGTTAGAATTGGGGAGTCCATCTCTACAAAGAGGCCGGTCACAAGTGGAGTGTCTCAGGGAATCGGTCTTTGGACCTCTGCTTTTTGGCATTTACTTCTCTCAAGTCAAATCAAGGCAAATGTCAGTGCTCTCTGGCTGACTAAATTTGCAAATGATTGCAAATTAGGAGCTGTCATTGACCACACTGACACAAATGCTCTCCAGGAGAGGCTGCATCAGGCAAACAACTGGTGTCAGAGCCATGATATAAAACTAAATGCCAACAAATGCATAATAGTATCCTTTAGGAAGTCATCCATCACTGGTAACTATCATATTGACAACAGTTGACCCAAAAGTCAGGGACTTAGGGACACACATAGATAGTAATATAGCCTTTGACCATCATGTGTCTACAGTAGTGAAGTAATCATTCTACATTGCATAACTTATAAACAAAGTTATGGCATCTAAGTTCAAGGAAGTCACTGTTCCACTGTATTTGGTATTCATCAGACCTATCATTGAGTACAATGTCCCCTTTGGTATGTACCCAACCAGGCATATCCAACAATTGGAAAAACCATAGAGGTTCCTCACTAAAGGAATACAGGGGGTCTATGTCACATAGTCGAACTGCAATAAGTTCGACTACAGAAATGTTGAACCCGGAAGTTCGAAATGCAATATTTTTGAACACACAGAACAGCGATTTTTTCCCAGGGAAAAAAAAATTGCTGTTCTGGTATAAAACCAGAAAACACAAGTACACTTAAAACTGCTCCTAATGTGGCGGGCTTTGCCCCCCATACCTCCCACACCCCCCTACTTAAATATACCAACTTCGAGATCGCACCACAGTGGAGGAAATAGCTTGGCTTCTCTATTTTGATATTTCGAACTTCCCAGTTCAATGTTATGGTGTTCGAGATAATTATGCATTTGAACTACTAATATAGACCCGAATACAGGGTGTAAGTAAAATGTCCTATGCGGACTACATCAAGGTCCTATCCCTGTATTCTGTCTCCTACAGGTTTTTGAGTGGAGAGCTATACCTGGCATACAGGCATTGTCACACCCCACTCTGATGGAACTCCTGCATATCCATAAAACAAACAGCACCAGAATTACCCATTCTAAAGACTTAAACATTGCTTGTGATGTAAATAGAACCTGCTGGAGAGACAGGTATGTATCTCAGAGACTACCCCATCTAAGGAACAGGCTCCCCATCCATGTGAAGCAGAGTTCCTCCCTAACCCAATTCAAGACACGATACCCTGAGGCAGTGGCTTTCTCCTCCATTGAGGCAGAGAACGTGGCAAATGCTTTGTTAGAGATTTTCAGCAGGGTAGGTTTCCGAAAAGAAACACTTTCTGACAGAGGTGCCGATTTCATGTCAGACTTGCTGGCATGTCTGTGGTAGTTCTGTGGGGTGAAGCACATGAAGACCACACCCTACCATCCCCAGACTAATGGTCTTGTTGAGAGGTTAAACTCTACAATGAAGTCCATGCTATGGGCATTTGCAGATCAGTTTAAGAGGGAGTGGGACAAATATTTGCCCTGTCTGTTGTTTGCTTACAAAGAGGTTCCCCAGAAATCCACATGTTTTTCTCCCTTTGAGTTGCTGTATGGGCATAGGGTGAGGGGACCTCTAGATTTAACTCGAGATGAGTGGGAAGGTGAGTGCGAGTCTCACAAGGAGCCTGTTTTGGCATACGTCCTAAACCTCAGGACAAAGCTCAGGGAACTCATGGGCTTGGTCTAGGAGAACCTGGCAGAAGCCCAACAACAGAAAAAGGTGTGGTATGACAGGAATTCTTAAGCTAGAGAGTATGCTGTGGGGCAGCAGGTAATGGCTCTCATTCCTGTCAGACACAAGAAGCTGCAAGTAGCTTGGGAGGGATCCTATAAGTTGGTAAGAAAGGTAAGTGATGTTAACTACATGGTGGAACTGCTAGGCAGATGGCAGGGGCACAAATTGTACCATGTTAACATGATGAAACCTTGCCATGATAGAAAGGACCTTGTGCTGAGCATTTGCAGTGGATTGCAGGAGGAGACTGAGGGAGATCTGGGGACTGATCTCCTCAGTGAGGCTCGGGCTGACACCTCAGTGGAAGGGGTAGCAATGTCCCAGCAGCTATCTCCTACCCAGGTTTGGGAAATCTTGTTGCAGGAATTTGGGGACATGTTCACTGGGAAACCAGGGTGCACCCACCTGGTGCAGCATCAGGTGGATACAGGTGGATACAGGATCCCAATGGCCTATTAGGCAGGCCACTTATATATATATATAAAAAACAAAAAAATAAAACAAAATAAGCAAAAAATACATTGAAAACATGTATGCAGGGGGCAAGCCCCCTTGCACCCTCCACACCCTCACTACTTATATGTACTAACTCTGAGATTGCACTAAAGTGGGTAAAAGGGAATATTCCCTTATCCTCGCTGTACCATGATCTACAACAACAAGCTCTCCTCCCATACACCACTGAGGAAACACCATACCTGCACCACCACAGGATCCAGGAACCAGCAACATCTCTTCGCTGAACCAATTTTTGGATAAATGCACTTTTGTGAAAACTGTCTCAGGAAACTGCAGTTCAGTGAAGTGTAATTTTGATGGGTCAAAGTAGACCCATTTATATATATATATATATAGATATATATATATATATATATATATATATATATATATATATGTGTATATATATATATATATATATATATATATATATATGTGTGTGTGTGTGTGTGTGTGTGTGTGTGGATGGTGGATGAATTCCTGTCATTCTGTGAAAAACTCAACTTGTCTAAACTCAACCCATTGAAAATCATTTAATCTAAACTAGGTAATCTAAACTAGGAAAAGTAAAGAAAAAAAGAAACAAATGATTTTTGCAGGGGGCAAACCACCCCCCTGCACCTCGAAATTAATTAAAATGTATATAACAACTCTATAGTCACACTACAGGGAAAAAAGGGAAAACACTGAAATTGCACCACCACCTTGTGCAATACAGCACACTGTAAAAAAGCAAACCACAATATTACTAATACATCTTTAAGAAAACTTATACTAGTGGCCTGGGAGGCCAAATTTGAGGTATGAGAGGCCAAGGACAACCACAAAGCATTCTTTAGCTATGTCTGCAACCTCAAAGGCAATATTCAGTTGTGTGCAGAGCTCACTGAAAATGAAGCCACCTATACTGAGCCAGAAACTGTAGCAAACCTCCTGGCTGATAAATTCAGCTCCAACTTTACCCCTCTCTCCACCTCAACCTTCCCTCAGGAAATACCGTCAAATATAACTCCCCCTACTGTCACTAGGAAACAGATCCTTAATGCTCTCTCTAAGACCAAGAACGCTGCATCAATGGGCCCAGACAATATCCCGGGATGCTTTCTAAATAGCATGAGACATGAACTATCAGGGCCTCTGGAATTACTGTTTAATTGTAGCCTCCAAACAGGCTTCATGCCTCATGAAAGCAGAACAACAACAGTCATCCCTCTGCACAAAGGTGGGCATCTACAGATCCTGGAAACTACAGACCCATAAGTCTTACTAGACTTATATGTAAAGCCATGGAAAGAATTATCATGGAGATGATCCATAGAGATATGGTAAACCTACAGACACTGGACCCAACCCAGTTTGGTTTTGTGAAGGGCAGATTGTGCCTACTCAACCTGGTGGACTTCTTTGAGAAGATCAACAAAGCAATGGATGAGGGAAAATGGTTCACACTGCCTACCTTGACCTGGCCAAGGCATTGGACAAAATACTCCACTTGGGCATTATTGACAAGCTCAAGAGGTTAGGTACAAACTCGTATGTTGTCCGGTGAATAGCCAACTGGCTCACAGACAGGACCCAGGAAGTTAGAATTGGGGAATCCACCTCTACAAAGAGGCCAGTCACAAGTGGAGTGTCTCTGGGAATCGGTCCTTGGACCTCTGCTTTTTGGCATTTACTTCTCTCAAGTCAAATCAAGGCAAATGTCAGTGCTCTCTGGCTGACTAAATTTGCAAATGATTGCAAATTAGGAGCTGTCATTGACCACACTGACACAAATGCTCTCCAGGAGAGGCTGCATCAGGCAAACAACTGGTGCCAGAGCCATGATATAAAACTGAATGCCAACAAATGCATAATAGTATCCTTTAGGAAGTCATCCGTCACTGGTAACTATCATATTGACAATAGGTGACCCAAAAGTCAGGGACTTAGGGACACACATAGATTGTAATATAGCCTTTGACCATCACGTGTCTACAGTAGTGAAGTAATCATTCTACATTGCATAACTTATAAACAAAGTTATGGCATCTAAGTTCAAGGAAGTCACTGTTCCACTGTATTTGGTATTCATCAGACCTATCATTGAGTACAATGTCCCCTTTGGTATGTACCCAACCAGGCATATCCAACAATTGGAAAAACCATAGAGGTTCCTCACTAGAAGAATACAGGGGGTCTATGTCACATAGTCGAACTGCAATAAGTTTGAATACGGAAATTTCGAACCCGGAAGTTCGAAATGCAATATTTTTGAACACACAGAACAGCGATTTTTTTCCCAGGGAAAAAAAATTGCTGTTCTGGTATAAAACCAGAACACAAAAGTACACTTAAAACTGCTCCTAATGTGGCGGGCTTTGCCCCCCTCACCTCCCACACCCCCCTACTTAAATATACCAACTCTGAGATCGCACCACAGTGGAGGAAATAGCAAAGCCCTGGGAAAAAATTCAGTGTTCCTTGGCTTCTCTATTTTGATATTTCGAACTTCCCAGTTCAATGTTAGGGTGTTCGAGATAATTATGCATTTGAACTGCTAATATAGACCCGAATACAGGGTGTAAGTAAAATGTCCTATGCAGACTACATCAAGGTCCTATCCCTGTATTCTGTCTCCTACAGGTTTTTGAGGGGAGAGCTATACCTGGCATACAGGCATTGTCACACCCCACTCTGATGGAACTCCTGCATATCCATAAAACAAACAGCACCAGAATTACCCATTCTAAAGACTTAAACATTGCTTGTGATGTAAATAGAACCTGCTGGAGAGACAGGTATGTATCCCAGAGACTACCCCATCTAAGGAACAGGCTCCCCATCCATGTGAAGCAGAGTTCCTCCCTAACCCAATTCAAGTGCAACTTGGACAATTGGATGAGGAACCAGAAATTTATCCCTGGTTTGGCACCGATGTCATGGACACAAGCAGTCTGTAAATGGTTCATCTCTGAGGATCCTGCTTATACTTGTCAAAAGTATCAGAATTTGTCAGAGATTTGGGATGCATGGCTAGACTTAAAAACACCCTCCTGGTCCTTAGCATAGTAAACACCTATGAACCTATAAAATTCATTTTACAAGGCACAAAAACATTAGTTATGATTATTTTGAGTTTTGCTAAATTAGATGAAATGAGTTTCAATGAGCTGAGTTTAGACAAGTTGACGTTCGATTAAATGATATGCACCCATATGACGCAATATATATATATATATATATATATATATATATATATATATATATATATATATATATATAAATATACACACACACACTATGTATATCTATATATATATATATATGTATATATCTATAGATGTAGACAAGAGCCTTTGCCACACATATATATATATATATATATATATATATATATATATATATATATACACACACACGCACACACACACACACACATATATATATATATATATATATATATATATATATATGTGTGTGTGTGTGTGTGTGTGTGTGTGTGTGTGTGTGTGTGTGTGTGTGTGTGTGTGTGTGTGTGTGTGTGTGTGTGTGTGTGTTGGTGTATATATATTATACATTATGTATTATATAAAAACAGCGGTTAGCATCGTCGCCTCACAGCAAGAGGTTCTCCGGTTCGATTCTCGGCTGGGGTGCCTTCTGTGCAGTGTCTGCATGTACTTTCTGTGGTCATGTGGGTTTCGTCCGGGTGCTCCGGTTTCCTCCCACATGCAGTAGGTGGATTGGACACTCTTGGCCCTAGGTGTAAGTGTGTGTGTGTGTGTGTGTGTGTGTGTGTGTGTGTGTGTGTGTGTGTGTGTGTGTGTGTGTGTGTGCCTTTTGTGGAAGGTTGGGTGCCGGGCTGGCAACTTGACACCGTAAAACTCCACTGCCAATCATGAGTGGACAGATGATCCGCTGTGGCTTCCCCTAACTGGGAAAAGCCAAAAGAAGAAGAAGAAGTAGAAAAATTATATAAAAAGGACCTGTAGCTGCAAAAAAAAAAAAATAAATGTTGTATTTTCCGTCCCATAGAATTTCCTTCTGTATGTGCCCTGCTTACTATATACATTATTTCTTACTTTTCTATACTGCCCTTTCCATCTCTGATACAGAAAAAAATTGGTGTTTGGCTATGGGTACTAGATGACAGATGTCTAACCTAAGTTACATATTATTAGTGTGTGGCATTTAGTGGCAGCTTGTCATTGATGGTACATACACACCCTACCTGCTGTTGACTAAGAACAAGTTCTAGTGAGCTCTTACCACATAGCATCAGATCACTGCCATGCCTGTATATCTAGCTTTTATGTACCAGTTTGCTGATACTGCATCTTTTCCATTCTGCAATGTATCGTGACCTTAAATCATAGATAACTAACCATCCATGTAACTTGCCGCTATTTAGTAATTCATGTCTACTTTATACATCAATGCATTCTGACTATGCACTGATGGCAGGAGTGGCTATGGGGGCAAAATGTGACCCCATATTTGTGAACCTGGTGTTATCAGAATGGGAAAAACATTTTTTGCTTTTATCCCCCCTACATGTCCAATAATTTGAAGTATCTGAGGTTTTTGGATGATATTTTAATTTTGTGGTCAGGTAAAATGAATGAGGTAGACAGTTTTATGGAATTTTTGAACACCACTACCCCCCTTTTTAGTTTTACAAATAGGATTCATTAGAGTGAAATAGATATTTTGCACATTCTATTGAAAAAAGATGATGTAAGGGGTGACTTATCATCCAATATTTTTAGAAAAAAGACCTATTCTAATATGCTCCCCCACTATGGAAGTTATCATCCACCACACCAGAAAAAAGGGTGATAAAAGTACATATGGTTAGATTATCAAGGTTAGTAAGTGATGATTACAAGTTTAGTGAAGAGATGGCCACCTTAATTGGGATGTTTAAGAGTAGGGGGTATCCTTTGAAATTTTTGATTAAAATTAGGAATGAGGTTTTTAAGAAAAGGAAAACAATCTAAACTCTCCAAACTAAATCTATCCATCTCCTCTATTAACTGGTTTATCAGTTACCTCTCAAACAGGCAACAAGGAGTCAGATGGAAAAAAGCCACCCCTCCTTTTCTCAATACTCCCACAGGTGTCCCACAGGGTTCAAATCTAGGCCCCCTTCTATTCAATATATTCATAAATGATTTCTACCAAGCCATCCCAAATGACAACCTTGTCCAATATGCTGACAATTCAACAATAATCTGCTCTGCCTTTTCTATACCCACGCTAATTAAATGAACCCAAGATGCCTTCTCCTCCACTGAGCAATGGATGATGGACAACCATCTAGCACGCAATGCTACTAAAACTAGACTCAGAATATTTACGGCTTCCAAAACCACCACCCTAGATAAAACCTCATTCTCAGTCACCAGTCAAAGTAATACTCCTCTCAAAATAGTTTCTAATGCTAAACTACTAGGAGTCCTGATCGATGACCAACTAAAGTTTGATAATCATCTACAAGTAAATATCAAAAAAACACACAAAAAATAGGCATGCTTTAATGCCACAACCATTACATCTCTCCCTCCACTAGGCTCAACACTTACCTTATCCAATTCCTTCTATATGGTGTATCTATCCTTACTAACCTGCAATCCTCCCTCAAGACTAAACTCTGCTCTTGCTATAACAAAATAACAAAATTTGCAACCGGCCATAGATCTACTTCTCATCACTGCACTGCCCTACACCAACTGAATTGGCTTGAGCTGTCCAATTACCTCATCTATATTTAATTTGTCCAAGCACACAAACTTATTTTCACCCCCTCTCTGTGTCCCTCTCTTGCCACCACCTTTTTGAGATCTAATTCCCAAAATCTAATTAAACTGCATAAACATGCCCATCCACCAGGCAAACATCTAATGTCCTTCTCTCTAGCACACCACTAGAATTCCCTCCTACCTCTCATCCACACCACCAGCAGCCTCTCTTCATTTAAAACCTTACTTCATACATACCTAAATTCACTGTGGGAATGCTCTTGCTCACACCCCACATAATCTCCCAACACTATTTCTAATCTCTATAAGCTATAATTCACAATAGCCTCCCATTGTTTTGTACTCCTAATAAACTCTAGGAATTAGCATAACTACTAGAATGGTACAATTCAGTAGCCTAGAAATTAACTGCATGAATTAGCATAACTGTTAAAAAATGTAGATTGTTTCTGTTATTGCATTGTGCTAATGTTAAACTGTTAAAAACTTTGACTGTTTGTAAATATTACTCTTATTGCATTGTACTAATATGTGCACTTTACTACCAATCATTAGCGGCCCGGAGTTCCGTTGTGGCGACCCCTAACCGGGAAAAGCCGAAAGACAAGACTAATATGTGTTTTTCAATTTGTTTAATTTTGCTTCATTTGTGCACATTACATTTCTCTAATAACTTACTCTTATGTTAAATCTGTAGTTTGTAATTTTCTGGAGCTTTTCTCCCCAGGACTCCATTGAAAACGGGCTCCTTGTGGCCCAATGGACTATCCTGGCAAACAAACTATAAGTAAATAAATAAATAAATAAATAAATAAATAAATAAATAAAATAAATGCAACACTTCAAAACATGAAAGCCATCATCAGAAAACATTTACATGATGAAACAGAAGGCAGGTGTAACAAGAGTCAACTGTCTAAGGTGACATCAGAGGTACAGCATGGTTGCAGGTAGCATAACAAAATAGAACTATTGGCATACAAGGTTGTATTGTGCAGGTCTAAGCCGGGCTTGCCTTAGCTACTGTGAGGCTCAATTTGGGTCATTTTGGGGGTCCAGGTCACATCCCTCTCTTCGGCCAGCCCCAAACACTCACCCTATGCCACATCCCCACAGCTTACTTGACTATCAATTACAGCCACTTGTATGACTGCATATACCTCAAATGTCTTCTTGAGAGCAAATAAATAAATGAATACATAAATAATGGCCCAGATATACATCTCAGATTACTGCAGTCAAAACCAGTCAGTACAACCAACTGCAACCCCCTCTACCCTCTCAACTTCTTAGCTCAAGAATCAGCGACAAATTTACAAACTCAGGCAATTGTACACATTGTTGTTATATACTTAGAAAGTTGCTAGAATAATAAGCTTTGCATTAGCAAGCATTTTCTGAAGGATACGAAGTCTGAAGCTCACATGTTTGTCATTTTTAGTGACTTTTTGAGGTGCAAAATAATGTTGCCAGAAAACCACAAATTTTAAAAGAAACAAACCAAAAATATGAGGCAGTATTGAGGACAGATGACAGCTATGCCCCCTGCATGAACACACATACTCACAGATATGATCATCAGTTAACAGAGAGTTGCATGAATGTGTATACTTTAGGTGCATGCTTGAGATCAAGTAAATGAATAAAGACATAATTAATAGTCCTACAATGCATCTCCACATTCTACTGTCAAAATCATCCAGTGAAACCAATTGCTAATGCAAAGCTTGTTATTCTAGATTTCTAAGTTTATATGAATAACACTTAAAATCTCTCTCTAATTTTGGGCTTATTCTCTTCCCATTATTTTTAGCTTTGTCCAGAATTCTTGCACTAAGAGTTTAAGATGTATGCCGTTAAGAAGCATATACAGAGCTGCAGGTCTAGGTTGTGGGTAATTTGGTGTGAATGACAAATGCAGACATTATATCACAGATACCAAAGCAACATTTAGTCTCAAAATGCAAGCAGGTTAAAAAGGAGTGGAAAAATACAGACTTGAACAGTAGTTGGGTTCTAACTTGTGTCGCGGATTCCATTTGATTTACTATATTTATGCTAATAGCATAACTAAAAATATAAGGCTACATTGCAAAACATTCAACAGATTAGCAATGTAAAATTAAACAAGTAAACAACCAGCAAACCAGGATCAGAGAACAAAAACTTGCAATGTATTCAAGCAAAAAAGGGTTTAGGAGGAGTTACTTCCATTTAATTAATCACCCAAGAGAGAAACCACCAAACCTATATGTACATATAACACAATAAATAAATGTAAACAGGTGCCTGGAAAACCATTATCATAGTGATCTCTGATACATAAATGCAAAACACTTACAGCCAGCACTTTATTTTAGGGCTGCCCAGTTTGAGCAACAGCCTACTTTAAATAAAAAAAACAGGCATCTCTACTCCAAAACCTGACCTGATTCTACTCCTTTAGTTTATGCCATTTTATTCCCTACTACTGTAACTCCCCTTCCAGCAGAATGGCAGTCTAATAACAAAAATAGTCCTGTTTCCTTGCAAACCTAACAGTAACAACACAATTTTCAAAACAATTTGCTGTGAAACATACAAACATATATGACAATAATTAAGTACAAGGTGGATGCACAAACCATGGGTTTTCAATACTGAGAGAAGTATGAAATACCAACCACATCATGATCACAACACATAAATCTTTAAAGTTCTATATGACCTTCACACAGCAGGAAGAAAAATTAAACACAACTCTGTGGTGCATTATACATTCCCGGGGAAAAGCATTATGCCCTATTTAGAAAACAAATTAGGCCTTATTTGATCTGTGCATCCTTTTGTTCTTACAGTACAACCAAGCTACATGTTCATGTTTTTAATTATCTTCTGACACCACTGTCTAAAATGAAAGAACTATATACCTCATTGTAAAATGTTTCTGCCACATGCATGGCGTTGCATTGCTGTGCACTTTCACAACTACAACTCATTATAAAATGTTTCTGCCACATCCATGGTGTTGAATTGATGTGCACTTTCACTTCTATACCTCATTGCAGAATGTTTCTGCCACTTCCATGGTATTGAATTGATGTGCACTTTCACTTCTATACCTCATTGCAGAATGTTTCTGTCACTTCCATGGTGTTGAATTGATGTGCACTTTCACTTCTATACCTCATTGCAGAATGTTTCTGCCACTTCCATGGTGTTGAATTGATGTGCACTTTCATTTCTATACCTCACTGTAGATTGTTTCTACCACTTCCATGGTGTTGAATTGATGTGCACTTTCACTTCTATACCTCATTGTAGAATGTTTCTACCACTTCCATGGTGTTGAACTAATGTGCACTTTCATTTCTATACCTGATTGTAAATGTTTCTGCCACATCCATGGTGTTGAACTGATGTGCACTTTCATTTCTATACCTGATTGTAGAATGTTTCTAAAACTTCTATGGTGTTAAATTGATGTGCACTTTTACTTCTATACCTCATTGTAAATGTTTCTGCCACATCCATGGTATTGAATTGATGTGCACTTTCGTTTCTATACCTCATTGTAAATGTTTCTGCCACATCCATGGTATTGAATTGATGTGCACTTTCATTTCTATACCTCATTGTAAATGTTTCTGCCACATCCATGGTGTTGAATTTATGTGTGCTTTCACTTCTTCATGCATAATATGCTTCATTACCTTCTTCACTACCTTATGACTGTAAGTCTGACTGATGACTGAGGATTTCCATTTTATTTAATATATATATATATAAAAGACTTTTGCTGTAGCAGTTTGTTACAGTTTAAAAGTAAAAAAAATATATATATTTTTTATCTGAAATCTGACACCATAGTGCTATCTGCAAGGTATAAACTGTAGCACATACTTGTTACATTTGTATCAAGCAGTTTGCTACAGATTAAAAGAAATATAGTTTTTTTTTTAACTGAAACCCAAGCAATGTAGCACTCCATGAGGGGTACAAACTGTAGTAGCTGATTGCTTCATTTGTAGCAAGAAATTTACTACAGTTTAAAAGAAGTAAACATTTATTTTTTATTAAAATGAGAGGAAGGAGGGGCAGGAGACAGAAATAGGTCCTGTTTAACTGGGATGGGGGGGCATGTTGTGTATCTGGCTACCCTGTTTGTGGTATACTTGTGGTTCTAGCTATCAGTCACTCAATCTAAATATATTTAAAGTAAGTGAAATATTTCTTTAAAATCAACAACAAAAGGTCGACAAAGTAAACACTGAGAGATCACTATGCATGTGCCAAGGAATACTCTCACAACTTTTAAATAATTTCACATACAAGTCAAAAACACAGTTTTATGCATGGAGCCAAACTTTTCTGCACCCCTTCTAACTAAATGGAGTAATTTTGATATGGCACGTTACTAGGGAAAGGGCATACTCTTCAATCCCAGGAAATGTGGGATTTCGCAGACCTGTTGATCATCTGTTTAGTCATCCAAAATTTGCCTACTAGACATATATCAACTTTAACAACAGTTGACTAATTAAGGGGTCCCAGTAGATATATTATGTGCTTGTGTGTGTGTGTGTGTGTGTGTGTGTGTGTGTGTGTATGTCTCTGTGTGTGTATGTATAAATAGATAGATAAATGGGTAGATACACAAGATATATATATATATATATATATATATATATATATATATATATATATATATATATCTTGTGTGTGTGTGTGTGTGTGTGTGTGTGTGTGTGTGTGTGTGTGTGTGTGTGTGTGTGTGTGTGTGTGTGTGTGTGTGTATATATATATATATATATATATATATATATATATATATATATATATCTTTAAGGTTATGTATGATAGAGTGTGCACAATGCTGATCACGAAACATTGACACAGATAAGTTCGAACATACATATCGCAAAACCTAAACATCAATCCTATAAAAGATTGAAAAATGAAAACAATTTTCTTTTCTGATCTTTACACTAAAGCTCTCCATATACTCTAAATTGTATTAATAGTGGTAATATTATGGAAAGTTTTTTTTTTAAGGTATGGCGTCAGATTAGAGTTGGGGTTAGGGTTAGGGTTAGCATGCATTATGAAGGTTGGCAGAGAGAATAAAGAACAAGGATTAGATAGGCTGCTCCCAAAACCCTCAAAAATCTGCACAATATACTGGTAAACCTCCTTAGAGAGATCTTCAACAAATTGCTAGCTAGTTCATAAGTGCAAAATGACTTGAAGATAGCAATTTTGATACCTGCAGAAAAGAGGAGTATAAAACATTTGAGGAACTACAACTTTACTAGCTTAATAACAGTGGCAGTGGCAGGAAAAGACTTGAAGAGAATCTAAACTGGAAGACTGGCAGCATTTCTAGTAGTTGAAAATTTGCAGAGCAGCAAGTAAAATGGCTGCATTTTTCCAGTGGCATAGAACGATAAAGCCCTGACTACGGTCCAGGTGACCTTGGTTCAATTAGTAGTTCAGGCAAATGTCAGAGCAGTGGGGAAAGGATGGTTGTAGCCATACTGGAGTAGGTGGGTGGTCCCATGGCTATTTACAGTGATGATTCCTGGAAAAAGGATATCACATGGTAGGCATGTCTAGAAGAGGGGATTAGGGTAGAGACATGACTGATCTGTTGCAGAGGCAGGGCAATACACTACATACATCCACTGAATGCCAAGCCCTCAAGCATACCATTGGGACTGCAAGGGGGAGGGTAGATCCTAAATAAAAACAACCCCCCCCAAAGAAGGATGCTCAGACATGCTAAGTCCATGGTTTCCTTCCTTCATGAATGGCCCCAGGATAGGTGGGGGCAAGGAAAAAGAGAAAAAGATGTGGTAGACATGGCATGGACAGGAACTGCGGAGCCAGGCTGATAATCATGAAGGACAGGAGGGAGATAAAGAAAGTAAAAAAAAAATGTAAAATGGGTACATAGAGAGATAACGCTGCCATTCATACCTGATTCAGTGCTATCACTGGGATACAAATGAGCATGACAAGGAGTATCAGTAGATATAGTCTATTAGAACTTCATCAAGGCCTTTATTTCAGTGCAACAAATGAAACTGCTGGGGTTAGGGAAAAGGCCAAGAATGAAGAACTGGAAAGCAGCATGACTGAGTGGTAGTAGAAGGACAGTGACATGAATTAGGAAAGTGACTAGTGACATATTGCAAGTGGTCTATCCTGGGTCCAGTACTCTTCAGTGTGTTTAGCACAAACATATCTGAGGGAGCAGAGAATGTGGCAAGCCTCTTTGATGATGATGATACAGAGTTAGGTATAGTAGGGGAAGCCTGAAGGAAGAGTCCACAAAAGGATTTTGAAATGCTGAACAAGTCAGAAGAAAGACAACAGTTGAGGTAAGATGCAAACAAGTAAAAAACACTGCATATCGACCTCAACATCTCTGGTGTGCAATATCAGCTGAGAGAAATGAAATTAATGGACACAAGATAGGAAAAGGATCTAGGGGTACTGATACTGCCTGGATTGGATGGCCAGAGCAAAGTGAGATGGCTGTTGCAGTAGCAAAGAGAATACTCCAGTGTTTCTTCAGGAGATAGATGCCGAAAGAAAAGGGTTAATGTTTCCATACTACAGGGCTTTTGTCCGACCACACCTTGAGCCTTACATGTAATCCTGGAGGCTATGAAGGAAAAAGGACATCAGGTCGCTGAAGGGAATCTAGACGAAAGTTACTGGAAAGATCAGGATGATGACATGCAAGGAATATGAGTTGCTGTTGCTGTTGTTTGTCTTTCGGCTTTTCCTGGTTAGGGGTTGCCACAGCAGAACTCTGGTCCGCTAATAATTGGCAGTAGATTTTTATGAATGCCGAGGTGCCAGCTCAATGTCCAACCTTCAATGAAGGCACACCCATTTACATATGTCTTTCGAACGCCACCCAACTGCAGGGAGGACATGCAGACTCCACACAGAAGGCACTCCTCGCACAGTTAGAACAACTGGCGTGCTTTTTACTTCAGACCAAAACAGACAGGAAAGCTTGATACTAATATACAATGTTGTGTCAAAGAGAAGTGAAGTGGCCATTCCAGTCAGAAAGAACAGATTGGGATGAAGAGAAAAAAATAAATAAATTGCAAGAAGCACCAGCAGCCGATAAGAGTGGTAAAATGCCAAACAGTTTAATATAGCCAACAAAAGCACAGTTCCCAAGTAGTTAATTAAGTTTATTTGCATCTGAAGAAGTTCATTTGAATAAAAAACATAGTGAGATAGTTAAGCATTTTGTGTGAACATTTGGGAACTGTGCTTTTGTTGGATATATTAAACTGTTTGGTGTTTTACCACTCTTATCGGCTGCTGGTGCTTCATACAATTTATTTGGTTGGAGTTTGCTCCCTGAAGCACGTTTGTCTCTTTTGTGTGGTATGGAAAGAAAAATGGCAACAGATTGTAGGAACTGATTGCTCTCTGGATGTCTTCTTTTTTACAGAGAAGGTAGTGGGGAGATGGAATCTATTAGCAAAAGGGAATCCACAGAGATATTCAAGAGGACATGGGACATTTGAAGAAGGGCAAGGGGTGGTAGGGTGGGAGTAATAGAATGTTAGGGCACTCTAAAGGGCAGATAGGTTTATTGTGTCCATCCTCAATTAATCCAACGTAAAGCTATGTAATATAAGTAGAGTTACACTGGGAATGTTACTTTTAAACTTAAATGACTTTCCCAGCAGTCCTAAATCACTTAATCCTTACCCTCTGTGTAAATTACTAACCATGGGAGGCTGGCAACTCCATATGCTAAAAATATGCTCACCAGAAATTATGGTTATTTCCATAAATATTGTTGACTACATAGGACAGGATATAAAAGAAAAACATTGCTAAAATCAGAATTAATTCCAATGTAATAACACCAATACCAACACTTTTCTACTTGACATTTTCAAGATAAAACCATGACGTGTTAAAAAACTGATAGTCTTAATGAAGTAGAACTTAAAACATCAATTCTGTGCAAATATACCTTCTTAGATATGATGGGGACCACCAGATAGCTTCAGATTTTTACCGGACCACCCCTCTCTCTCTCTGTCTTTGACAAAAGAATGTGTATACTTCAATATGGGCAAGATTTACCAACAAATTGGTAACTGCTCCAAAGGTGACAGTTGTTTTACCCTGGCAGCAAAAATAACCAGTGGGATGAGGTGTCCTCATTGTGGAAAATGGATATCATCTGGAAGCCTGCATTGTCTGCAAATGCTATCAAAAGGAAAGTGAGTTTAATTTGGCATATCCAAAGGGCATCCAGCATGATAGACTTTTTAAATAATGTGGATAGCTCCCAAAGAAAATAGATAAAGGCAACCTAAAAGGGCTGCTTCAGCTCCCTAAGCAAGGAAAATAGCACACCACTGAAACTTCACCCCATTTACAGGGATACAGATACAGCCTACTAATGCACTTAACTCATTCAGAGCTCTTATTTCTAATTTATCTTTGAATATTAATTAATTTTTGTTACTTATTGTCTTTTATTGTTTGCATTAAATACCTCTAACTTTACCCATATAGCATATTGTTTATTCATAATATTTTCTGTCCTCGGGATTCATGAAGCTTGCGCCAGGTGCAGGCGTAGCGTAGGCAGAATAACGCCAAATATGGCCGTTGAGCGATTCAGGTACGATCCAATACCACATGCACTACCGGCGTACGCCAGAACTGCGCAGCCCTCGGCATAGGTATGCTAATCACCCCATGCGCAGTGTCACACCATGCAAATGAAGGCAGATAGTGATTCACGAAGTGATGCAGGTGTAGCGTAAGCCCACGGAAATGTAAACCAAAAAACACAGTTTACATTTTCCCAAACAGAACATCGGAGCTATGGAAGTGGACCAGACTCATGTATTACAAAGTTAACATATGCCAATGACTAAATACACAGCCAATGGCATATGAAAAGATGCACAACACCTAAAAAACAACATTTAATGCCATGTCCACAGTAACGCACAGTACAATCGCAGGGTATGTGTGCGCAAACTGGAACAAAAAGAAAATATATAGAAATGTCATAAAAATCGCAATGTAATACAAATCACGTTTACACCATAATACACAATGGTAGGCATGGAACACCACAACCAAGGTGCAAGGGTTGCTAAGGGCCTGCGACAGTGTTTGGCACGGTAACTATGAATTAATAGTCAATGCCATGCAAATGAGGCAGATAATGCTGAATCCCAAATGTCCCGCCGGATGAAGGTTGTGCCATACAGCGCAGTGCTATAACACCGAGGAGTGGCTCAGAGGAGATACATGACATCAGCAGAGGGGTGTGGCACCATAGCAGTAAGCACATTGGAGCAATGCAAATCTGGCCTGGCCATTGCTAAGCAAAGCTGCAGGACAGAGGTGGGAAGGAAGGTATAGAATCGTTTAGCTGAGAGCACACATGGTGCCCAAAAGTGCATGTGTACGGGGATGAAAACATGCCTGAAACCCAGTAAGCGGATGCACGCACCGTGAACAATAGCACAGACAGGAAGGTCAGGGGAAGAAAAGAAGGAAATGCCGAAGTAGGGTAATTGGAGTACTAATGAGCAATCAACACCAATCAACTCACGGCGGCCAATCGACGGCAGCTGACAAGTCTGCTCGCAGAAACCTGCAAAACAGGATAGGGGAGGCATTGGAATGCAAAGAAACGAGGGAAGGCATTGGATTGCAAAGATAGGAGATCTGTCATAGCAGAGCAAAGCAAACCGACAGTAGACTGGCAATAGCACACATTATGCAAGATACGCCAGGTCTAGGAAAGTACAAATGAAAGCAGGCGGCTGGATGCATGCCAGAAAATGGTAGATGGAACGTGCAGAAATGTAAAGGGAAGGTCAAGAGGTAATCCACGGCAGCCATATGTAATTCAACACCAAAGGCACCACAATAGTAGTTCCCGTAGTAAAACACATAAGATACCCTGTAGCTACGATTGTACATACACACCCTATGACATCATCGGTGTTCACAGCACAATAGTATAAAGTGTGAAAGCACCCTACACACACCTGTGTATTCCCAAACACTGCACCATAGGTGTAAACACACGGGGAACTTTTAAAATGTACATGTTGGGAGCTGCCATAGCTGTGATTCATCAGCATGTGGTAGAGACTGACGGTGTTGTGGAGAATGATGCCGACAACCACCCCAGGCCCCGGAGGAGGAGAAGAGTGTTCAGACCAAGGGTAACCTACCAGAGGCTACATGATCTGGAGATAGTAGAGTGTTACAGGGTGGACAGGGACATCTTACAGCAAATAGTGGAGCTGTGCCGGCCACGCCTAAGAACCATAAACAACAGAGGGGAATCCATCCCAGTGGACACGAAGGTATGTGTAAGCTTGTGAATACTAGCCACAGGTACCTTTCAAAGGCAAACTGGAGATATAATGGGGATCTCACAGGCATCAGCATCCGGGGTACTACACCAGTTCCTGGATGCCATGTTACCACATGCCAATAAGCATATATACTTCCCCCGAACTCAGGAGGAGTTGGCCAGCAATATGCGTCACTTCCACCGTGTAGCACACTACCCAGAGGTACTGGGTGCGATAGACTGCACGCACATACAAATCAATTCACCACCCAGTGAGCATGGTAGGCACTACATAAACCTCAAGGGATTCCACTCCATCAACTGCCAGGTCATGTGCAATGCCCAGGGCATTGTCATGGATGTGTGTGCTGGCAGCCCTGGAAGCTACCATGACTCCCATATCTGGCATGCCTCACAGCTGTATCAGGTATTTGTCAGGGGGGACATCCCACATGGCCACCTTGTGGGGGATTCTGGCTATGCACTGGAGCCGTGGATGATGACTCCCATCAGAAATGCACACACACCCATGCAAGAACGCCATAATGAGGCACACGCACAAACCAGAATCATCATAGAGCATGTGTTCAGGATGCTGAAATCATGGTTCTGGTGCTTGGACACATCTGGTGGAGCCTTGCAGTACTCTCCAGGCACGTGTGCCCACATCGTCATAGTATGTGCCATGCTACATAATATGATCCTGCGGAAACAGCTGCAGCAGGGACAAAATGGTGAAGGCCCTCATAGCCCACCGCAATTGCCAAGGCCATCACAGGCACAGAGGGATTCAGACCATGAACACACTGTGCCCGCCCCAGTAGGCAGACGGAGGCATGCATTGGCAAAGAGGGAACGTATAGTACATACTCTGACAGTGTAGGCCCCTAAGGACTGACACACCATTCCACCTGCACACACAGTAAAATGGATGGCACACAAACACGACCATCTGTAAATTGTAATGTATAGGTGGCCTACTGTGTGAATCCTACATAGGCAGCCCTCAAATATTGTACACACAACAGCTATTGGAACATGGAATGTCAACACCGGAACAGTACATGCGCCTATCAGCATATGGCGGTGCTGTGTGTATACGTTCCCAGGTACATCAGTAGGTACACGGCCAATTGTCAGATGCCATAAACCAAACAGGGCAAACAGTGTCTGCTGTCGCCACAACATCAAGTAACCAACTGTTGCTTAGTGGAGCAGAGGCAATTGTGGGAGCACATGTGTGTAAGCACTGTTCTGCACACACTCAGCATGGAGTCCCTGCTGCGTTAATGAGGGGCTCCACATAATATAATCATGGATGTTGTGTCAAGGCATGGGGTGTACCCATGACAGATATTCGTCACCCCAGCATGCTCCACCTACGGTCGTTTGAAGGTGTACCACAGTATCGTGTGTGGCTCACTGTGATATACATACCCAATGCCGGAGCACATCCAGTAAACATCACATGGACATACCATTAACTGGACTCATCAATATGTAAACTAACTGAGTTACCCATGTGAGTGCAGTATGGAGTAACAGCCGTAGTATATTCCACGTACAAAAAGACATAACACGTGTACAAATCCCAGATGGCCATGTGTTAAACACAGTGACCGTCATGCATGTTCCCGGTCCCACATCCTGCAAGGGATGTAACGTAATCCCGAAGGCACGAGTAATGCATGTCGCATGCAGGTCATCAGATCATATGTGTAGCACACGTTAGTGGGAATATGCATTGCCCACTGCTGGTAAGTGACGTTTAAATATGACTATATGGATATGCGCGAAACAGGGATAAGCTTCCCCGAATATTGCGCAGATCACGGTCAATGATGTCCAGAACAGGTGAAAACAGCATTAGTCACCCTCGTACTAATAGCGCCTGCTCTGAAGGGTAAAACGACCACTGCCAGGAGTAGAACACGCAATCATGTATAGAATCACCTAACACTATTGCTAGCCAAGATGTACCTATGGTAGGGTGGCCACCTCTTCAAATGACCAATGTGGGACATACGTCAGATGTCTGCAGGCCGACACATACACCCTGCCAGTATGAAATTCAGAACTTCCCTGTTTTGCCTAGATAAAAGCTCATTCTTCTAATGTTTACTTACTTATTCTGTTTCTAGAACATATAGGTGGTTCAGATACAGAATAACTGTTTTATGCAACTATTACAACCCCCAAATCCCCCCCAAATCCCACCCACCCCCAGGGGTCCTACCTTTACCTCTTCTCTAGACACACCTCCTTTTTTCCACCCTATCACAACCTCATATATTGTATACCACCCTCCACTTACACACCTAAAATATTATAGCCCCTACTATATACCCTTCATTCCCACAGTACCTCCATCTACAACACACCAGAATATCATACTGACTCAGAACTATCTCCCTACAACTTCCACTATGCTCCAGCCACAACTGAAACTACCTATCTCCTTCTTATTATTATTCTTTCTCATAACCACCTACTTCCTAACCTCCTATGAACACTCCTTAACTGCTTCTTTCTCACTTCCCTCAAAACATACCAGTATACCTGTAACATCCCCACCTCCTTCCATCTTACATACCTCCTCCCAATCCACATACCTACTTCCCAAATACCATAGGGTACTACACTGCAAACTACTACAAACTAAAACAAAGAAAATATTCGACACAATCATAAAACATAAACTTGAAAACTATCTTACATTCCTCCATCTACTACAAGATGGAGACATTCAACCCAACCCAGGCCCTCTAACTTCCAACAAAACACACAGAAATCACCTCAAACCCCTCTCTCTCTCATCCATTGCATCCTCTGACTTATTATCCCTGGCCCATCTCAACATACGCAGTATCTGCAACAAAATCAGTCAACTCCATGCCCTACTAGATGTACACAACTTTGACATCCTATGCTTATCAGAAACTTGGCTAAAACCCTCTATTAAAGACATTGAAATTACCCCACCTGGATATAACATTCTGAGACTTGATCATACCTCCAGAAAAGGAGGTGGAGTAGCTATTCTATATAAAACAAAGCTAAAGCTTACTCTTCTGGACCTTACCCTTAACCAAAATAATAATGCCGAAATAATTTGTTCCAAAATTCAAATTAACACCACTAAATCTATAAACATCATCTGTGCATACCTCCCCCCTGGAAATAATATCCCCACTTTAGAACAACTTCTTGAACACCTCTCTATAAACCTCCCTCAAGAAACACTATTCCTTGGGGACTTTAACATTGACTGGAAATCTTGTAGCAATGCTAACCCCACCTCCCATATAAATCTTTTTGGTTTCAAACAACTAATTGATAGTCCAACTAGAATAAATAATAAAAGCAAAAAAGAAACCACCTTAGATTGGATTCTTACAAACTCTCCCCTACAAAACTACCAAACTGGCATCCTTCCAGATGACCTTAGCGATCACTCTCTTACCTATGTCATTAGGGCCAAAACTAAGCTAAACCTACCTACCTCACATAAAACAATATATTCAAAAAAACAATTTAATCCTGAAAGATTCCTAACAGAACTTTCACAATACAACTGGACCCCTCTTAAACATCTCTCACTCAACAATGCTGTTGAACACTTCAACTCAGCATTCCTTGCTATCTTGAATCAACATGCCCCAAGTCGTATCATTAGAACAAAGATGAAAATAGCACCCTGGCTAACCTCTAATACCAAACAAAAAATTATACTTAGAAATAAATCGTGGAAAAAATGGCGTTCCTCCAAAAATCCAAACGATCATCAAACCTTCAAAGAACTCAGAAACAATACCAAAAAAGCTATACTTTCAGATAAAAATAATTATTACCTTGAACTACAGCAATCAACCAAAAAAGAACCAAAAAAGTTCTGGTCTACTATCAATAATCTACTTACCCCAGGCAAAGTAGTTACACCAAACCCACAAAACTTAGACCCTGATAACCCTCTCTAATAGCCAATAACTTCAATACCTTCTTTACTACTTCCATACAAAATCTAGCTAACCACTTAACCCCTGATACTTCCCAACTGCTCTTAAATAACATCAACAACTGCCTTCCTCCCATGCAACTTCAACCCATACCTACCTCCTACATACAATCTCTTTTACAAAAACTTAAACCCACTACCCCCTCAGCTGATAACCTTCCTGCTGAATTTCTTCAAGTAGCAGCCAAAGTTATCGCCTACCCTGTTTCCATCCTCATAAACAGATCCATAAAAGAAAGTACTTTTCCAGCAATCTGGAAGATATCTCATATCATACCCCTACACAAAGGAGGCAAATCCACGGACCTTTCAAACTTTCGTCCTATAGCGCTATTATCTCCACTAGCTAAAATCGTGGAAAAATGTATACACAAACAACTACTTAACCATCTCCTTCATAACAACCTACTAGCAAACACTCAACATGGATTTAGACCTTCACATAGTACTACCACTGCTCTACATTCCTTTACCAACACCATCAACTGTAATCGTAACAACAACAAACTAACCTCTTCTCTTTTCCTAGACCTGTCAAAAGCCTTCGACATGGTCAACCACACACTTCTTCTACACATATTAAAATCCCTTGCTTTGGATTCCTCCTCCTTAACCTGGTTCTCATCTTATCTTGAAAACCGACAACAAGCAGTACTCTGGAAAAATTGTCTATCTTCCTTACTACCTATCTCTTTAGGAGTACCACAAGGATCCATACTAGGCCCACTCTTATTCTCTATCTTTATTAATGACCTCCAAGCATCTATCCAAAACACTACATGTATACAATATGCAGATGATTCCACCATTATTTGCACAGCTTCCACTCAATCTGAACTCCACTCACTCACACAATCTACCTTTTCTATCACGAACACTGGTTCTCAAAAAGATGTCTTCTCCTCAATCCCAAGAAAACAAAACTACTACTTTTCTCACCTACCCACAAATCTACTCAACTAAACTTCTCTATTACTGCAAGTGATAACTCCCTCATCTCCCCAGACTTAACAACTAAACTACTTGGTGTTACTATTGACAATAATCTTAGCTATGATTACCACATCAATAACACTATAAAAGCAGTTAATAAAAAAATGGGTTCACTGTACAGAATCAAACCCTACCTTACACCAGAAGCATGGACCACCTTAGCACAAACACATCTTATCTCTACCCTATTGTATGCCTCCTCTATTTACACTAATCTCTCCAAAAGCAACCTGAAGAAACTTACTACATCCTACCACAATATAGCTCGCTTTGCCACAGCATCCCAGTATAGAACACACCACTGTCTAAACTTAAAACACTTACACTGGTTGGAACTTCCTAACAAGATTATATATCAACAACTCTTAATAACACATAACATGTTATATCAATCATCTAAAACACCTGCTCTCAGTAACCTCTTGATCCCTTATAATAACTTGAAACAACTACGTTCTGCTGAAAAGCTTCAAGTCAACACAACTCGAATTACCAATTCTGCAGGTAACTGCCTTTTTTCCAACTCAGTAGGCAAAATATGGAATAACCTCCCCTCACACATTACCTCTATAGGCTCCTTTGATCTTTTTAAAAAACAACTTCTTGCACATCTTAAAAACTTCTGGCTCTGCTCTTGTACCAATCCAGACTGAGAAACCGTATACCTTCTACTATCATACTTCCTTATTTCTAAACTGCAATCTTTCTCTGTGTTCTCAAACAACCTAATGACTGTACAGTTTCTACTGTTCTCATAAAAAAAAAAAAAAAAAAATTGTATATACACTAATATGTATGAAATGACCTGAATGGAGTGTAGTTTTAAAAAGAATTAATGCCTTTCTCTATACGTAGATAGCACTATATGTGTTCTATTTTTCTTGATCTAGACTTTTAAGTATCCATGGTAACTCAATGTCTGTCAAAGGAACTTATAGTTAATCTTCAATTTGTATAACCTTGTTTTAATCTGTGGAGCTTTTCTCCCCGGGCCTCCACTGAAAATGGAAATTATCCAGCTGGACTAGCCCGGTCAACAAATGTAAAATAAAAATAAAAATAAAATAAATAAATAAATAAAATAAAAATTACATAAACTGTAGGAAATAAGTATGTTCTAAAATCTCAGGACATTTGCCATGTTTACAAAAATTTTGCAGGACACAACTGCCCAAAGAGGGACTGTCCCTCACAGAGTGGGACAGCTGGTAACCCTAACCTACGGCAGGTGTGTAATGTGACAGGTACAGACACAAACGTGCGGAGTCCAGGAAACAGTATACACCAAGTGCACAATGAAAGGTGTAGCTTGCCTGTCACTTTTCCTGTCAGATGTATATATATATATATATATATATATATATATATATATATATATATATATATATATATATATATGTACACATATATACATATATATAATACAGATAGAAAGGGCGATAGAGTGATATATGTTGATATATACGGATTCAGCGATATCTGCAAATATATATAGATAGGTCAACGACATTCATAACACCTTGGAGGTACAAATAAATAGGATACCACCAACTATGGAATGTGTAGCATACCGGCATGCATAACCATGAGGCTGAAAGACCGAAAGAACACAGTACCGGAACAGTACAACCGCGAGTAATAGTATGATGATATGAAGGGACATTTAGTTACCGCTGCTGGTGTTGCGGTCCACGTAGGTACTGTGTTCAACTGTGGTGAGTGCCGTAGTCTGTGTATGTGTGTGTTGAGGGTGACTGTAATGTGTGTGTGTGTGTCCGCATCATGTGTTTGTTAGTGCCAACTCGGAGGTAGATCATTATGGTAGGTGTGGGTATAGCTAGCCGTAGGTATACGGTTACCACCTGTCCCACACTAGGTGGGACAGCCCCTCCCTGGGCAGGTGTGTCCTGACATAAAACATTACAAAGGGCAAATGTCTGGGATTGTAGGACATTTATATGTCCCATATATAATGTAATAGTTGCATTAAATAGTTATGCCTGTATGTAAGAAACATAAATGTTACATGCAATATGATAAGTAGCCAAAGTCCCACAATAGGTATGTATTGAGGATAAAAGTATGTGCTAACCTGTGTACTGACCGTGGCTATGTGTTGGCCTGTAAACACCGCTGTGCATCCCACAAGTGTCCAACAATGGCCATATGAAAAGGTGGCAACCCATGGCAAAGAGATTCTGTTACCAACACAACCGCAATGACTGCAAATATCTGGGACAGAAATACATGGGATAGCTGTCAGTTAGACATATCCCTTTACATATCGCTGCAATTCCGGAGGTATGGAAGTATCAACCTCACCTGCATACTATATAGAAACCAATTAACAATGGCCCAATGTACAATCCCGTAACATAAGTCTTCTAACTGATAGCTCTTTAATTAGGGACGGAGCCCACACACATATATATGGAATATGTAGAAATGCAAGCCCCACAAACCTGTATATGCTACATACACCCACCGACATCCCCCACACTAGAAACTATAGCAATACAGACTGCAATAACAGCACAAACATCCAGTTAGTCAATTACATCTGCAGAACCATCAACATACCTTGTGAGAGATACAATTAAAGGCACCATGCAAAATTGCAGCCGTTATATAATGGAACAAACGGCGATGTTACAGGTTTTGTTTGCAATAGTCCGTTATCAGACGTTGGGATGACAGGAACACCCACATGTTGAACCACATACTCTAGCTGTCACACACAACCCACGGGGGACATGAATCCAAAGTACAATTGTCTCTATGCATAGCAGTTGCAATTACACATAACAAAACACAATACAGGCCGTCTCCCCAAAGGTAGGGCAAATGGGCAACGCCCAAGTGGAGAATTAAATTATACCCCACTGTTGCCATGTAATTGGCGAATGGAGTAGCTGCACAGCTGATATGCAAGTAATTAGTCACTCAGGAACACCAATTGGCGGGAGGAAACCACATGTTACAGGTATCGACGTATATAAGGATGACCTGCCAGACATTCAAACCGTATGCTCATACAAAATACCTGTTTAAGCAGTGTGAGAGAGATAGAGACAAAAGTCCGTAACGATAACAAGGTATGTAGAACACTCGGTATGTAAGTTTATGTATAGCATGCGTTTTATTAATTATTTACTGTATGTATAGCCTGGTTTGCATTAATTAAAAGTGTTCGCAATGCATAAAGTGGGAAAAGGTATTTATGTAGTGATGTCTTGCTGAGCATAGTAACACATGTAGAAACTGTGCATCCAGCATTGGGCCACAAGGTACACATTACAGACACCACAAGGGATGCTTCATGAGGGCTTTAAACAGAACAATTCCATACAACCCGCCGCCAGTGGTAGGGTATGTCCAACAAGTACGTGCCATAGCAGGGGATAGTATATGTTGATATACTGTCACAGTAGGCATGTGTATGGGCATATAATGACAATGACATGTCTAAGGTGGTCCCACTGTGCAAGTATGCTTTGCATTATGGGATACTATGTGAAATATGTGTAATGTATAGTATTGTAGGTAGATATGTCAGATATTCTACACAGCATAACAGGCATATCATGCATACCAAAGGTATCGTCTATTGGCATGTGCAATAACAGGATACATATGGCTTGTAGGCACAGGACATTGCAATAGCATGATAGCTAATCTAAATGGAAGGGCTACCAAGTAACCATGCACAAAGGACATGTAATAGCTTCACAGGTTCATAGTGGGGTAGTATGCAGTCTGGCAAGTTTATGTGTAAGCACAACTACAGTGTTCACACCAGTGGCACCTCTCTATGGTAGTGTCCTGTGAACAGCAGAGCCATGTGTTACCTGCACATCTGCACAGTACAGCCACTGCAGTGATCCCTGGCATACATGTGTCTCCCAACCACCAAGGGAGGTATCACATGAACAGTGCTACTGAGTGTCCCTGCATGATGTACATAGGACTCATGTTCCAAAGCATGGTGAGTGACTGGTTTGGGAATGTAACCCTCAAGCACATCCCACTCATTGTTGCGTGTGTGCACATATCCATGAGCATGTTGCTCACAGTGGCTTTTGCTTATGTCACGTATGTGGAGTATATCCATTAATATTATTGTGGACATGGACCCTGTCTGTTCAGCAGAGGTCACCCCTGAGTATGTAGTATGCAAATGTGTACAGATGTGGTGTCCATAGTTCAGCCACATACTTTAACTGTCGGGGCTCAATAAACGTCATGGCGTGTTAATGGTTAGGTATGTAAAGCTGTAGCTGCTGTGTAAGGTACACCCTAAATGGGGTGGTGTACCCTTGAATCTGTATAGAAGTCTTGAGTTCAGAGGTACAATGGGTGCCTATGTACCAGCTACACACCCAGTACAGATAAGTGTGACCACGTAGAAGGATATCCACGCCACAGTGGCAATACGGTAAACACAGAAGTGAGTGCGACATATGTGTGTACTACAAACATGTACAATGTGACATGTATGTAGGGGACTACCACCTATGTGATAATCAGTGGGTGAATGGTGTAATGCAAAGGTGATGTTCATGCACCTTGTGTCATGCAGCTTGAGGCCATGATATTCATATCAGGTATCTGTCACAGTGACACCCGTATGGATGGAGTCAGTATCATCTGGTGGATCAATCATGGTGCTTTGTATGCAGGGGTTTGTAAAGCTAGGCAGGGAAAGTCCCTCTGTGCTAGCCTGTACCTCAGGGAAGCATATACTGAACATGAGGGGCCCAATGACTGAGGACTGTGGTATGCCAAATGTAACTGAAATGCAGTAGGTACTATGGTATGCTACCCTCGTTGTGTGTGTCCTGTCCATGAGCCACGTTGCATAACATCCTGAGAAATAGGGTACGATGTGCAGGTGGATGTGTATGTTGTCAATACTAGAATGGAGAACGGTGCTGAAAGGCAATGAGAGGACAATGTAGGATGTGTGGACTCCCGTACCATCATCAACTACCCTGGTAACTGTATGAAAGGAGTCCACTAGGTGTAGGGGCCATGCTCTGGCCCTAACAAGTCCAACCCTGGTGGCATCAAAGGACCGGCGCCCAACAATGTCTCTGTAAATGACGTCCTTGATGATGTGCCACATAGCCATGCAGAACAGTCCAGTCAGGTGTATAGGACTATAGCCCCACTAGTGCATTGTGGTGCCACCTGTGTGGAGTGTGATAAATGTTGCTGTGTGGCATTCAGGGGCCACAATGTCTGATAAAAGGCTATTACTGAATATGGTGGCCTAGTGGGGAGACATGTCGTTCAGAGGTTTGTGGACATCACAGCCTGGGACTTTGGAAGGTGACATGGGGCCAGTGTCCCAGGACATATAGAGTGCAGGATAGTACTGTGTAGGTGTGACCGCAGGGACACCGCAATGTTCCTGCATGGATTGTGGCCCTGCAGTGAGTGAGAGGTAGCATTGAATCCATCTGCCAGCATGTTGCCAACATCACCTGGGTCTGTAATGTTCCTGAGTGACTGTTGTATGTGAGAGCAGATGTGGGTGTTGCCAACGACTACTGACATACCACCGTAATGCCTTGTGGTACACCCCGGAATGTGTCGCAGTAATGTTTACGTAGCTAGTCTTGGAGTATGTGATGATGGATCCCATGGCCCTACTGAGGCTGACCAGTGAGCTACCCCACCCATGGGATTGTACACCACTGTGCAACAGCCTCCACCTGTTGTTGTACATTATGTCCATGGAACTTGGCCACCAGAGTGACGTCTGTTATCTGGTGTGTACCATCATGGTTCTGTGTGGAATAGCATGATCCGTGCAGTCGTGTACATGCTAATGAAGTGCACTGGGGTATGTTTCAGCATTTGTATGTCCATTGTCCATCTGCACAGGTGTCATGACATTAACAACCGCTGTCATAAGACGTCTGTAGTAGGTGTTGTAATACTCATGTACTGTGTATACCGTGAAGGGTGTGGTGCCGGGATGTGGCTAACAAGGTTGATTAGCATATGTTTGGAATCCACCAATGAGGGGATAACCCCAGGTGTGGAACACCAGTCACATGTTGGTAGTGTTCATGTCAAGGTTAATGTTGGTCTTGGAGGTGGTGTATATGGGTTGATCCAGCCGAGTAGAGGTTATGACTCATTGATGTGTCGGTACATAAGTGGCTATCCCAGTTAAGTGTGGGGTAGTGTCAGTCACACATCAGTAGTAGCTGTCTGAGCCCTACTGTCTAGTACACCAACAAATGAGGTCTGGTAACCGTGGGGTATGTTGTTGAATCTGTAGCTTGTTGCAATGTATATAGCGGTTCCGGACATAGTTAGTTGCACGTGGAGCACCTCTGATGCATTGTGCTAAGTAACTAGCCAGGATGTGTGTACAACATAGTGGGATATGGGAACACCTCAGCTGTGGGTGTGCCAGTCCAGCTATGTGCCTGAAAGGTAAGGTCTGTCTACAACCTGTCATTGCAGGTGTGCTCTGCAGAGCCTAGAGGCAGGTCCCAGTCACTGCAGAGATATTGGAGTGGTGCATTATAAGGTGTGCCTTGCCTGAGTGCGTCACAGAGGAAGATGCAAACAATGTGTCACATGACCCCATGTCTTACTTGCCAGTTCCCATTCTGCCGGTGACTGTTATTGGAAACTGTGCAAGACAGGCAGTATAGAAGCAGCAAGAGCCTTACATGTGATCTGTACTCCCAGGGCTGACAGGTGGAGGTCATCTGTGCCAAAGCATTGTGTTTAATCAGGTCAGTCAAAGCGGACAGATACCAGATGCCTGTGGAATGACAGCAGAAGCATAGGCAACTGTTGAAGTGACACAGTCAGTCGTTGTACAGTGATATTGGGTCCGGATGAATGCATAATGCTCCCCAGGGCTAGGCCCACACCTTCAGGGCTACAACACTGGTGAGCTATTGCATGTCCCTGCACACGTAGTCTGTGAAGTGGCATCTCAGGGTAGTCACACTAACATGGAGAATGACAGTCACATCATACCTGGTGAGGTGTGGCATGGGTGCATAGGTTATGTTGCAGAACCAGTTACCTGACAGCAAGATGTAAGCAACTATCACCTTGTGTAGCCTGCTGTGTGGAGCTGCAGTGTGACCACCTACAGACTCACCTATGACTGGTGTGTTGTGTATGTTATAACACCCGATTGGCTGTATGTGATGGGCACACATGAGTCTGTGGGCTATAAGTTCGTGATGTTGTGTTCTGTGATGGGGGCTGCCTCTGGTGCCTACACAGAGTATGGAGAGGTACTGCACAAGTTGTCCTCGTATGTGTGGCCTGTGGTGGAGATCATGTGAGACTATGTGATGAGTGGGGTGTGTCGCGAATGTTACACATCCCCACATGACTGTCAGGTGCAGTCAGGGTTGATGACAGCATTACCCCCAGCAGGGCTGCATAAGTGCATCCCCTACAGGCTGTAGTGTCATATGTTGGGAGGTGAGCATTGAATGTGTACATGAGACAATTGCTCTATTGCCACATGTACGACATATCCATCATATAGACATGCAATAGCACTGGTACGTGACACTTGGACATGCCTGTATATACAATCATGTCTCACAGGATATGTGCGTTATGTGTGTACAATAGCTGTTCTACCATAAGCAAGCTGGAAATTTTAGGACAGCCAGTGTACCTGTGGGAAATGGTGTGGAATGGGTGCTATATTAATCAGTAGCTCATGACATGCTCACAAGTTCTGAACAAATGCCTAGCATGACCATACAATACAGATAGGGTGTTGGATAATATCAACCCACAAGTGGTGATAACAGTCATAATGGGTGGCACCACACTATAACCCTGCTGAGTATGGTGTGCATGTCCATGAACCATTATCACTGTAGATATTAGCAGTACAGATGTACAAGACAGTACGGATGTTTGATTAAAAATACCTTTGTATGTCACAGGAGTGTTCTACCAGTGGCCTGTTGACAGATTCACAACTACAAAAGGTGCCAGAATGACATGTGCAAATCACAACAGTGCCAGCTACAGTAGAACAGGGTTAATGTGTTGTACTCCACCCTCATTGTAGCCCATACCACACAGACAAATGTTAGGCATCTGTGTATGTAAGGATGTGAATGGCCATGACCTATGAGGAATAGCTGTGTCAGTGTTGTGAACAACATACAGAATGGGCTGTGTGGGTGAGGTGTGTGACATATGTGCACATTTTGATGGATGATATCAGCATTGTCACCGCTAGGTGAACATCCCTGTACTCATTAACTACCACATAGGCTGTGGTCAACATTATGGACACTGTGTAAGGGATGGTGCTGTGCAGTACACCTCCCTGCCTTGGTGACATCTCCAGGCCCCTTGGGTAGTCATATGAGGTACCCATGTCATGACAGGGTGCCATCCATGAGCACGGAGATCATTGGACAGGCATATACAGCACTGGGGTGACCAATATTGGATCACATATCACCTTTAAGGGGTAATGGCCATGCGTGGATGGGCGATACCAGCCTTCACAATCCTCACCTCCACTATGCAGCATGCTGTCTACCTTGCATAAAGACATTTGCTACACCATGATGATGGACATGCTACATGTCCATATCCTGATCTGTAAGACATCCGTTATGGACAGCCACCGTCCTAATACTAGGATCGCCACATGCTGGACAGATCCCTGTGCCATACATGTGACATACTCCCACCAAACCATGCAACCCTGTCGATCAAAGCTGCACATGTCATCCCAGTCATACATGGTGTGATGGCCACATGGTAGATGTAGTATCAACTGTCTGGATCAGTAATGTGGCACTGATGCACCTTGCGGTGGCATACTGGCTGTCTGTTACAGCTAGGAAACCTTGCCCATACATGCTATGGTTGATAACCATCCCTGCGAATGACGTCCGACTAGCCATTTTCCCATGTCTATCACATTTGCAACATAGGCTATCCGTGGCAGGATGCTGAACAGCTGTACAGTGCTGTGTAGATGTATATGGCAAAACACATACATGTACAGGTGTCCATGCGTATGTGTGCATTGTCACTGCTCAAGTCCATTAAGGCTGTGTCTGTGTTGATATGTGACATATACACAGCATCAAGGTCAACAGCAGTACCGTGGACACATCCAGGCATGTGCAGATAGGTAAGAACACCAGTGCAGACAAATAGACATGCCCACATCAAGACAGCATTCACATGGAGTATGAACACTGTAATGAGGTGACACACATATATGGTGATGATATCCAATGCATAACGGGTGTTACATGTGTGTGACACAAACATGTCAGTCGTGTCAATGTCATGATGATTTGCAAAGATTACTGTGCAGATGTACTAGATGCCATAGAAATGTATGTGCAGCAGTATCTCTGTACATCTCTGAAACTGTCACCTGTCACCATCATTATGTCTTACAGATAATGCCTCGTACACGCCTTCCAGCATACAGCCGCCAGGAGGATGATGTCCTCATCCCGTACCTCCATGAGAACTATGAGGTGTTGTTCAGCCATGTGCCACAGCATGCCCAGCAGCGGGATGACCTGTGGCAGGATCTACACAGGAGGGTGAACGATGTGGGTGGCCATAACGGCACCTACCAGCAGGTGCGCAGACACTGCATGGACTTGATATGACATGCAAAACAGTGTGCCACTGCAATCGCCAGGGAACAAGGTGGAACATGTGGTGGGCCACCAACCCAGCCCCCACTCACACACACCAAGGAGCTACTGGCCAGTCTGGGGATACCCACAGAACAGCATCCGCACACACTAGCTGCCATCGTGGAGGTGGGTGTCTCCCAACCCATGAGCCTGGAGTTGCCAGGTAAGTCAGTACTGCACATATGGCTATTATATCCCATTTAGTTGCATGTGTCACTGTACATTATGTAAAGTAACAACATATACAAGGTATGTGGACACACATGCTGCATACTACAGTATGCTACCCTGTGTATGCACACATGTGCATACTATATGCTATTATACAGGCAAATGTGTTAACATGCACAGTGCACGCTGTGGCCGCCAGACAGTCAGGGATAGTGTTCATACTGCTGTGTCACCCCTATACAGGTACCTCTGGCGTGCCGCACAGACATGAGTCCGTTGCAGGTGAGACTGTCATTAGTATCAGGCATGTTAAAGCATAGATCTATTTGCCATGTGGCCAGTTAACAGTTGCACACTTGATGTTCGTTCCAGTCACGATATACAGGTCGCATCACCCATCATTCACACAGGCCACCCATGTGCAATATATACAAATGAAATGATACACCGAATTGAAACCACAGTAGTTGTCATTGCTACATGTGTGGTCAGCTGTGCATACAACAGTGGAGGTGTTCTACAATGGAGGCATATGTAGTATGCATTGGAACAACATGTGTGGTATGCAAACAGCACCACACAGTGAGCTGTGATATGGCCAGCCCACAGGTGTCACCATTGTGTTATATGCCCCTGCATTGGGTGCACACATTGTGATGTGCCATCTGACATGTCCCAGACACATAGTGTTCTGGCTGCAATATTGTCACACTATCCCATGACCCATACCCCACATACCAAACATACAACCCATTGTCTGCATATCCCTGTGGATGGTGACATATCTGACATCTATGGGTGTATGTCATATGAGACAATACAGACTTGTGAGATAGATGGCCATCACACACATTTGGTCAACACATGTGCACACATGGCCATGGGGGATGGCCAGAGACACGTAGCCACACAGTAGATGTGATGTGTATACACCCTGTTGCACATTGTCCACACATGGTCCAATTATAGCCTTAGTTGACTGATTATACAGTTGATGTGGTACACTGAACATCCTAAAAGCCTGTGTACAGCTAGTGAAGGTGTCACTGAAGTCTACCATATAAGATCTGTTGAACATCATGACTGTGTCAAAGCATGACAGTATTCACCTGTACAGCTTCCACAGACATTGACACCACATCAGCCCACAGATACTGTACATTTTCCTTGCTGCTGTAGGACATCACCATTAGCTGTGCACTTCGTGTGTGTGGTACATCAATGTCATGTGGGAAATGGTGAATTGACATATCCACTATGTGTGGACATGGTTGCCAGGCAGCTAAGACCCTGTAGTTGTTGTGCAGGGGTGTCATCTGTAGGTCCTCCAGTGACCTGTCACTTGACACAGCATGGTTTGGTGTGTATACACCTCAGTATCATGGGTCACAATCCACAGTTATGTCATGGGTATGCATGCAGTTATGGCTATGCAGTGTGTACATATTATGCATTGTACAGCAATATAGATGCCTCATGATGCCATGCAATGGCACCGTGTCTGTACTTCACACTGTATAGCAATGTAGATGGCTCACACTACCCTTCCATGCTCATGCACATTTGCTAAACATGCATTCTATCTGTAGGGCATACAGACAACACTGCAATGTGATGCCCATTATGATGCTGTACATGTGTCAGGACACCATTGTGTCAGACATGTATGCATGTTAATGCACACGTCAGCAGATTACATGTCAAGGTCACGTCAGCCATGTGTACTGTTATCCTGTTCTGGTCCACATGGTGTATCATGGGGATGCATGCATACTACCATGATTGTGTGAACTGCATGGCTACTGATATGACACCTGCTTGCTGTAGTGTGCACCCCAGGGAGGTATATGCTTACTAACACTATTAATGTCTGAGCTAAATGCCCCCTGCTGTATCACAGGCTTGCTGCATGCCATCTGTCAAATCACATGCATGGTGTGTGTGTGTGTGTGTGTGTGTGTGTGTGTGTGTGTGTGTGTGTGTGTGTGTGTGTGTGTGTGTGTCTGTGTGTGTGTGTGTGTGTGTGTGTGTGTGTGTGTGTGTGTGTGTGTGTGTGTGTGTGTGTGTGTGTGTGTGTGTGTGTGTGTGTGCTTATTGTAATTTAGAGTTTTTCTTTGCATTTACAGTTGATGAAGGTGCGTTACCCTCCTGCGGTCCATCTGATGTTAGTGTTCCCACAGATACTAGCAGTGATGAACATATGCATGAGGTACAGGCAGGGTCGTCAGGGGCTGAATCTGTGCCAATGGTTGCCATCCCAGCTATGTCCCCCTCATCCCTGCACACAGTTCTGCTGCCAACACATACCGCATCACCAGTGGCCATAGAGGAAGGACAGTCAGCATCTCTTAGCATGGAACAGGAATGTGTGGTGGCTACAGAAGGTGTGTCTACACACCATGATGTCAGTGTAATGACTGCAGATGTGCCACACAGGCATGTGGCTGGTGCTGCTCGTAGGAGGACCTCTGGCAGAAATGCACCTACAGGACAGAGTGCAGCAGCTGGTATCACCAGACGCATGTTCCGGACTGTAATGGCGGCACAGGCACGTGCTGAATGGCAGAACAGAGAAGGGCAGAGGCTGCAGAGGGCTGCTATCCGTACCCTAAATGACAACATCCAGGCATTGGCAAATGCTCAACAGCAGATTGCTGATGTTCTGGACAGGCGATTGGGTGACATGGTTGGAATCCTTGACCGTGGCATGGCAATCCGCGAGCGTGAGCTGTCTGTGCTGGAACATCTGGTAGGAGTGGGGCATAGGCCATGTGGACGTAGGCCAGCTACACCACCTAGTGCAGGTCAACGTGAGCGTGCCACCTCACATGCCCGCTCCCATAGTGCTGGTAGCAGTAGCAGTGCAGCTGGTGCTGCGCTGTCCACACCAGGACACAGCAGGCCACGTGGACATAGCCCTGGACGTTTCCAGCTGGGACACGGTTCCAGTGGAGATGTGTCATTGGACAGTAGCCAAGCTGTACCTCTGCCTGGTAGTGCCTGTGCAACCCCTGGCAGGCACAGGTCATGTGGCCATGGCCAGACACAGTGAGCTGTACAACCTGGTCTGTACAATCTGGAGCTGTCAATAATACCCCATGTAGGCCTCACAAAAGGCAGAACTGTGTGCACACATACATGCACACAGCAATGACATCTGTAGGACACCACAACACCCACATGCATACTGAACAGACATGTCCAATCATATCACAGGCCCTTACCTACACACAAGATGTCATCCATTGGTGCAGCCTATGCCCCTGGCAAACATTATCACCCTGTGCATATGATGAAGCCTGTGCTGCATCCCTGTCATCCACACCATTGGTGCAGGGACATGCTCAAATGGTCTGATGCACAGGGTGTACAAAATTGTGAGAAGTGTATATTACATTAGTTGTGTAAGAATAGTGAGAGAAGTGTATATTACATTAGTTGTGTGTGAATAGTGAGAGACTTGTATATTAGATTAGTTGTGTACTGGTGACACACACCAGACATACCATGTAGTACAGGTTTAGCATCCATTGTTATATGTTCACAGTATGTGTCTCAGTAACAACAGTAACAGCATGTTGGTAATGATGCCCTGGTTCCCTCCTTATGGTCTACTTGCATGTGCCTACAGGTAGCACTGTTTGCAGTCTCCCATGTGTAACTGTGGAGTACTCACAGGCACATATGGCAATATCAGCATGCTAGACGTAGCCTCAGCCTGACTGTTGGAAAGTCTAACATAACGCAGATGTCCACACATATACTGATCCAGAAGCATGTGGGCAGTTTAATAGGCTACAGTGGCTAGAGACGTGACATCCATACCAGGTCACATCACAGGTATGTTGACATGGTGCAGGGGTTGTACACAGCGGTCTGGCCAATGATAATGTTAGAGGCCACTTGATAGCATGAGGCCTCACTGTGTAGCAGTAATACCCTGTCACATTACTGGAACATACTCACACTCACGGGGTCAATAACACTATAACGCGCACCCCATAGTGTTGAGGTGAGGACCCTTGCCTATGTGGTCATCACCGTCACAGTACTGTGAACCCTCATGACGCGACACAGAGAAAGAACATGTACAGGTAGCCAGTGCGGCTGAGACCGATGGCATCAACAGGGTAGTGGACTGCATCACCATGAGGGGTTAGGGATCCTGTGTGTTTTGTATGGTAGCATACACCCTCACTCCATGCACCAGACAGCCATACATACCTACATACACACACACACAGTGGAGACCACAAATGTCATACACATATGGATAGCTGATGTGTGTGATACACACACCACACCTGCCTACGTCCTGCTTTCCACACTGCAGTATGTACAGATTTCTACAACAGTATACAGGGTTATGTAACAATTGGGATGTATTCCCCACCATATGTGGCATATATGGTCACACAAGCAAACACACATGGCAGTACTGTGAATGATACACCTGCTATATGATGATACGTCTGACAGACATGCAGCAGTATTGGCCGCATTATGTGTACCAACGCTACCTTTGGCAATTGTGCTTCTATATGCACATGGGAGGATGTAAGTGTTACAGGTGTCAAGTGACGTACTGTTGGTGACACCTGACCACTGTGTAGGTTTTATGTCTCCACTGTCAAGTAACGGTAACATAGCGTACTGTTTGCACATGTAATGGTAGGAAGGCGTGTGACACATCTGTGAGCCGTCCCCAGCAAACATCCATCTACACAGGTGGATCACCACTTTATGTACACACATCCATCCATACCTGCTGTACATCATACCATACTGTCAGTATGTCACCATATACAGGTGTCAATGATGGGGCTGCATTGCAACTGCATGTTGTAGTTAGGAACAGATTAGTTACTTACATCAGCTACTGCACATGCATGGTAGCTGCATGCACACTACAGATTGTACATGTGTGTTGGTCCTACATGCCTGTCACGTAGCCATGTTTGTATGCATTGCAATTGGTGGACATGTGTGTTGACATACATAACACATGGACTGTTGTATGATATGATGGGTGTCATAGGTAACTAGTACAGAGGGAATGTGTCCTTGGTCAACATTGCTGCCTCATGTACTGTTAGCATTCAACAGCCATAGACCCACCTTCCATTTGCGTGCGTATGATTGCTGTAGCCACTTGTCTGCACGGAGGACAGCAAAAGCTATGCTATGTACATATGTGTTGTGTGTGTGGTCCATGCACATATCCACTGCAATTACATGTATGACATAGCCAAACATGTGTGTTCGTTGGTGTACAGCGACAGTCATCTGTCACAGCTGTGTAAGACCCAGGGCCCCTGGTATGTGTAGAGCTGACCTGGTTATGTACAGTGGTATCATTGCAATGCATAACACATGACGGAACCCTGTCGGTACATGTGTAGTCTGCACAGTTGCTGTAGACCTATGTACAGTGCACTAGTCATGAGTCACACGGTGTTGTGTTAATGTATGGCTGTGTATTGCTGGTCCAATGACATGGTGATGTCAGAGGGCTACATTGTAGATTGTGGTGTGTACCTCTGTGATATGCACCTAAGACATCTGTGATAGCTCCTGAGTGTGTACTGGTCAATACATGCAAGTGGCCTTCATGTACGTGGGGACAGTAATACCATACTGTGCCCTTCTGTGTTTAGAATCCATCTGCATGCAAGACGGCCCTTTACAACTGCTAAGTGTGTGAGCATGCCCAGTATGCTGTTGTGTAGATGGACACACAGTACATTCCAAACTGCGCCCTTCCGTGTTCAGAATCTGTATGCATGCAAGATGGCCCTTTGCAACTGCTAAGTGTGTGAGAATGCCCAGTACGCCGTTGTGCAGATGGACACACAGTACATTCCAAACCTCGCCCTTCCATTAGAATCCTTGTGCTTGCAATACGGCCCTTTGCAACTGCTAAGTGTGTGAGCATGCCCAGTACGTCATTGTGTAGATGGACACACAGTACATTCCAAACAGACGTGTGATCCTAAGTGTGTGGGCATGGCCATTGTCATCCTGTATAGTGATGGTGGTCATCCAGGCAACAGATGTCCATTTTCAATGTCACAATGGATGCCTACATTGAACACACTGGTTGCTGTCTTGAAGGGTGTACTGTCTGTGGCGCGTCCCTTGTCTATGTAGTGATGTTGTAGTGCTCCATAGATATTTGGTTGCCCCAATCACACCACTGCCGTGTGTTTGTCTATGTCTACCTTGGGAAAGTAATATGGTTTCAGACTGCTCACTCTCTATACATTCCCTATCGGCATCCTTGCCTTTGCGGATGATGTCACCCACCTAGAAGTATGCCTCTGGGAGTGCTGTGCTCAGTAATCTCGGTAGCGCATTCTGTAAATGCGTAATGCTGTAATGTGATAAAGTAGTTAGGTGTATGTTCGACTCCCAGCCCTGTCAAGTGTGTGTTTGTGTGTGTGTGTGTGTGTGTGTGTGTGTGTGTGTGTGTGTGTGTGTGTGTGTGTGTGTGTGTGTGTGTGTGTGTGTGTGTGTGTTTCCAGCTGCATGGGGACACAGTAATGCTTTTAGATGCCTCACACCACATACATTCCCTATCGGCGTCTTTGCCTTTGCGGATGATGTCACCCATCTAGAAGTATGCCTCTGGGAGTGCTGTGTTCAGTAATCTCGGTAGCGCGTTCTGTAAATGCGTCATGCTGTAGTGTGTTAGGGTAGTTAGGTGTAATTTTGACTCCAAGCCATGCCAAGTGTGTGTGTGTGTGTGTGTGTGTGTGTGTGTGTGTGTGTGTGTGTGTGTGTGTGTGTGTGTTTGCACGCATGCTCCCGTCTGCCTGGGGATGCAGTCATGATTTTAGATGTCGCACACCACAGCAGTTTGCTACCGACGTCTTTGCCTTTGTGGATGATGACACGCACCTAGATGACTGCCTCTGGGACTGCTGTGCTTAGTAATCTCGGTAGCGCGTTCTGTAAATGCGTCATACTGTAGTGTGTTACGGTAGTTAGGTGTATGTTCAACTCCCAGCCCTGCCAAGTGTGTGTGTGTGTGTGTGTGTGTGTGTGTGTGTGTGTGTGTGTGTGTGTTTGCGCGCATGCTCCCGTCTGCCTGGGGATGCAGTCTTGCTTTTAGATGCCGCACACCACAGCAGTTTGCTACCGATGTCTTTGCCTTTGCGGATGATGACATGCACCTAGATGACTGCCTCTGGGACTGCTGTGCTTAGTAATCTCTGTAGTGTGTTCTGTAAATGCATCATGCTGTAGTGTGTTAGGGTAGTTAGGTGTATGTTCGACTCCCAGCCCTGCCAAGTGTGTGTGTGTGTGTGTGTGTGTGTGTGTGTGTGTGTGTGTGTGTATGTGTGTTTGTGGGCATGCTCCCATCCGCCTGGGGATGCAGTCTTGATTTTAGATGCCGCACACCACAGCAGTTTCCTATCTACGTCTTTGCCTTTGTGGATGATGACATGCACCTAGATGACTGCCTCTGGGACTGCTGTGCTTAGTAATATCAGTAGCACATTCTGTAAATGCGTCATGCTGTAGTGTGTTAGGGTAGTTAGGTGTATGCTCGACTCCCAGCCCTGCCAAGTGTGTGTGTGTGTTTGTATGTGTGTGTTTGCAGCTGCCTGGGGACACAGTAATGCTTTTAGATGCCTCACACCACATACATTCCCTATCGGCATCGTTGCCTTTGCAGATGATGTCACCCACCTAGAAGTATGCCTCTGGGAGTGCTGTGTTCAGTAATCTCGGTAGCGCGTTCTGTAAATGCGTCATGCTGTAGTGTGTTAGGGTAGTTAGGTGTATGTTCAACTCCCAGCCCTGCCAAGTGTGTGTGTGTGTGTGTGTGTGTGTGTGTGTGTGTGTGTGTGTGTGTGTGTGTGTGTGTGTGTGTGTGTGTGTGTGTGTGTGTGTGTGTGTGTGTGTGTGTGTGTGTGTGTGTGTGTGTGTGTTTCCAGCTGCATGACAACAGTACATTGCTTTTACAGTATTCACTCTCCATAACATCCATGCAGCGTCTTTGCCTTTGATGCTGCTGTCTGCAGGCTAGACGTGTGCCTGTGTGAAACATGTGATCCACTGATCACGGTAGTGCGTTTTGTAACTGCGTGATGCTGCCATGTGGTACAGTGCTTACGTTTATGTTCTGCTCCCAACCCTGCCACGTGTGTGTGTGTGTGTGTGTGTGTGTGTGTGTGTGTGTATGTATCTATCTACATATATATATATATATATATATATATATATATATATATATATATATATGTATATATATATATATATATATATATATATATATATATATATATATATATATATATATGTATATATACATATATATATATATATATATATAATGTATATTGTATATAGATATGTATGTTGGGATTATCACTCTCGACTCTGCTGCATTGTCTGTACGTGAGCACCATTGATGTATGTACATCTGCTATGGCTCTGTGATAGTGCACATACTGTGTGCTGTAGTGATCGTGGGTTATACTACATGTGTAGAGACCGGTTATTGTGTTGCTGGGTATTACACGGGCATTGGAAACAATGTTAGTGCAGCACCTTTGACTGGTCGTATGCAGATCTCTGCAACAGTCAGCAGTGGTTATTAAATTGGAGTGTGAGTATGGCTCATATCCATCGGTAGTAACTGTCAGTTCTATGCACCTCAGGTTAACATTACAGACACACGTTTATCCACAGGTTGTGGTACAGATCGCAGGACTGTATGTATAGACATTGACAGGTGCAGGACTGAGTTGTGTTGGATGCATGGAGGGGTGTCCATGGCCAGTAATGGGGATCTCTACAGCCTGGCAGGTACGGTCTGTGACTGTCCCACAACCTCCTGTATATGGCTGACACATGCTGTACCTGTGTATATGCAGACACACACACTTACCACAAACAGCTACAGCTATCACATACACACACCCATTGCACCACCATTGGGCTATGCAATAACCGTTGTCCCTCACACACACACACCTACGTGTACATTGGATGGCTCTATGACAGCTCTGGACATGTTACCACCACACCCTGTGCATATGATGTCACCTGTGCCACCACCTGTGATGTGTAACATTGATGCAGGATCTGACTAACCTGGTGCTGCTGCACACGGTGGCTTTATTCTACTGTATTGATGTTAGTATGCTGTTAACACACAGTGTGTTACTTCCTGGTGTACTTCAGCAGGCATGATGCATTGCAGCTATGACCATCACTGTAGCATAGTTTACAGCACTGCTACTTCTGATGATGTAGTCTCCATCCATGTGCCATTTCACTGATGTGTGTAGTATTAGTAGCATGTGTGTCTGTGTGTGCGGTACATGTGTGATGTGTGTAGTACACATGTATACATGCTTACAAATGCATACACGACATTACACAGGCTTCACCATTCGTACACTAGCTTACTCGTTCTTCCACACACGCACACAGGCTAACACGTGTGCACACATACTTACTCGGGCTTACTGGCATGCATGGGCGCAGACACACTGTGGGCAGGTTTGCAGGTCACATCGGTGGTATCCATGGCATATGCCGTCAGTCTCCTGACGTTCCCTAGGATAGCTCATGACACGTCTCTTCCACTGAATACTGACAGCACACATGTGACACTGCTCCGGTGAGGTTACAGTGTTTTGTACATACACACTCATGTTGTCACCTATCTTCTACTCTAATAGTCCCCTTAACCTACACTACATGGTAGAGGCTTGGCCCATATGGCATGACATGTGATTCACTATCCTCAGCCTCACTTGCCTCACACTGCCTACAAATGCTTCTTTACATCTCTGACAGAGCGTTTCCACACATAAGTACCAGTACGCAGTAGCCATGTTGTCTCCAGCTTGCCATTCATCTGCATGGCGTACTAACATCTAACTAAACCTACATTGTGTATGTATATTATCCATATGTCTTGTTTTGAAGCGCAGCGCGTTCTCATAGCACTGTGCTATGCTTCCACACCAGGGATCGGGGGAGGACAACTACTGGTTCATTGATATCCAATGGACAAAGCCGCCACTGGCCTTGGACTTGGACAATGGCATGCTTCTTCGACTGTATTCATACTGTATTTGCAGCTGTCCTTGCTCTATTTAGCAATGTGCAAAACGTTAGTCGCATAACATCCGGGTACATTTCTGCACATAACTCTGCTCTTGCACGGACAGCTTACTGTTTCATGTATCGCATAATTACATCATTTGCATAGCTTACACATACAAATGGGGTGTGTTGCAAATCCCAACATTGTCCGTGCAATGTTTGTGTTACAGGCGGTCTTACATGCCCCTGCAGGTGTTTGCTGAATAGCCTGGCAGTCATCTTTCCTTGCTGTACTCTCACTCAATCCATACACGCCGGAGGCTTAATGTATCATGGCCTAGGCTTTGCTGTGTGCTCTGTCTATTTGTGGTGTATGCATGGTTGTGGGTATGTCCCACTGTCAGCATTGGTAAAGGTGGCACCCTATAGGTACTTCCTGTAGACTGCTGTGTCATTTGACATGTCAGCACATACCTGCGGATGAACTTCATACTGCAGCGCTTTTCATATCTTCTGAGTTATCTTGCAGTCGATAATGCTGTTTCCTCAGACATGTATCTGTTTCTGATCATACCTATCAACCTCCTAGTGCAAAACATCTGTACAAAGCCTAACATGATGGGGGGACAGATAGAGGCAGATCCTACATATTGCTCTTACAAACGTAGATAGTTGACAGTATTATAGGTTTTGCATTAGTATGACCTTTCTGAGGTATTTGGGGTCTTAAACACATATGTTTATCATTATTTAATGATGTCAGTTCTCAGGTATTTGGCAGACAGGTACAGATTGTGAGAGGAACACACCACACATATGAGGCATACATCTGCACATTCGTACAGTTGCGAGGTATGTTTCTGATACTGGACATCAATTTCCTTACGCCAATACACATAATACATGGCACCATCACAGGCCAGTTACCATTACATTCCTATTGCAGGACACACCCACCCACTGGGTTATATTCCTCACACAGACCAACAGGTGCTTATCCACACTAATTATTCCATCATGTACCTTATGTGTACGTCGGTATTTGAGCTTTCCGTCAGTGGTAGAGCTCACGTACGAGTATGGGGGACTGGACACTGTATCGGTGACACTGCATGACACCCTGAGGGACACATGTCTTTTGAGTCTATTAACCTTGCACATTGACTTTCACAGGCCATACATTGTAATTCACATTTGTGGACAAACATGCTTATGACTTGTACATGTTTTGTCATTTGTCCTGACGTCTTTCTTCTCACCTGTCCACTTAGTATCACTAGTTCTGTACATTTCATTAGGACGGGTTACCTTCATACCTCTCACCTGTACACATTATGGGTATATGCCCTGGGGTTTGACCTATGATTCTGTTACATTTGTCATGATAATGTGCCTTTCTGGTAGATTGCTGGCAAGCCATGATGGACTGTGCGGTTAGGTAATCATGACTGACATTTCTATTTCATGATTACTAACTCTCATAACATTCATATTCCTGACTACGCAATTATTCTATCAACGGTCTGACTTTGTCTGAGGTATATTTAAAATAGTCCCTATTATTCTGTTGTGTACTATGCCTTAGTCCAGCTGTCTTATTCTGACATTCTGGCAGGTATGGTTACCATCTTGGTCGTACGCGTGTCCATCCATGATAATTGCCTACATGACACTGATATAGGTCCCTACATCTTCCCCCAATGGTTTACACAATATCCAGTAGATGGGTTGCACCTTTTTGGAGAATGTAGGTGTGTGCTATACCCACATAGGTATATTGATCACTCCCATGGGGCGTACCTAATAGATCTGTGCCAACAAACACCTTGGCCCAATTCTGCATACCCATGATTCCTATACCTGACACACCTCCACAGTACCCATTAAACATGTTTAATGTGAGTGATAATAAAGTGTGAGGACACTTCTGAGCACTCCCCACTCTGCGGATATCAGCTCGTATGTCATACATTCAATCGACCCATGTGTTATTACCCTTGCACCTGCTACTGTTGCATGTACACCTATATAGTAGTTGCAGGTGTGACTTCTTTTGCATCAATGACGGTTGGCACTTCGTACAGGATCAATTTTTGGGGTCCTGCAAACGACACCTATATTCATGTTTAACGTGTAGAACTTGTAAACCTTCGGTGTATTCTCCTTTTATGCATGTCTGTCTGTCTATCCATATTAGCTATACCGTGACCTATTTATATACATGTGTTATATGTACAGGGACATATGTTTGTTGTGTATATATATCTATTCATGTATCGTGTGTGTATAGATTTATATATGTACATATATACATATGTCTGTACATTCCTCATCTCGTAATTTGCTTTGGATTATGTCTGTGGATATATGTCTATATATATCTCCATATCATACCTTTCAACTGTACAGATTTCCACTGCATGTACAGCTGTTTGCCTCTTATCTTTGGTCCGTTTTTCATAACCTTGTGTCTATCTGGCAAGTTAGTGGCATATCATTAAAGACTGACGTTGGTAAATAATGACAAACATTTCAGGTTACGACTTCATACCCTTCAGAGAATCCATGCTAGTGACACACCTGTTATTCTATCCACTTTCTATGTTTGTTAGGGCAATATCTGGGGATTGTCCCTATTTGTACCAGTTGTTGTCATGGCTTTGTCCAGTTTCGTACTTTACGGATTTAACAGGTATGAGCCATGTACATAGAACGTGGGGAAAACATTTTCTATTCTGTGAGCGGATTACACACGTGCAGGCGCACTTGCATATCCTTATTGTGGGTTACATGTGTTTCATAGATAATTGTGCTTCCGTGAAATTTCATAATTCTGACCGTAACAGTTACATATCTGTATTCCAGTTTACGGACTACTGCGAAACACACGTTCACCTTTACATATTTAAATGTGTGTACTGCACGAACGCTTTCATTACACTTTCAGGTTATATGTGCAGTGGTTGTAGGTCAACCAGGACTTCATTCACTTTGGCCGGATACCGGAACCACTATTCTATTGGTGTTCTCCCTCATTGATATGCATACCCATAGTACTTAGCTACATCAACATATGGCTCACCACTTCACCTATGACACAGGCATCCAATCTCCTGCTGGGAAAAAGGCTGTACTACATATTACACATTCCCTATTGCCTACTGCTGTGGACTCCGGCTGCATTGTTAATCACTCCGAGGATATGCAGAACACCAAGGCATATAGTCCAGCCACATACAGGTCTTTGATTGTCAGGGTGTTCATATAATGATCTGGATTTAGGCTTGTCCACCTGGTGAACAGAACTTCCCTGGCTGAGGTCAAATGTCAGACGAAGCATATGTACAGGGATTATCTCCCTATTTTGAAGTTTTACCTGTGTTTATAGACACAGGTGTTTGGGCACCTGTCAGCAGCTTATTCTGTTGGCATTACATATTATGGGTGGGGTTGTTATAGTCCATACTCCATGATGAGGGGTGTTCCCATTCACATTTGACTATTACCTGTATACAGTCATATGGGGATTATTATTTTTGGACATGAAGTGACTACAGGTATGCAGTTGTACATTATACAAGAGTGAAGGGCTGTTCCTGTAAATATGTACAGAACATACCTCTCAACCTCTTAGAGCACTGAACCTGCACAAAACCTACATGATAGGGGGACAATTAGGGACACATTTTAACGATTGCTCTTACAAGCTTAGAACGTTGATAGAATGCTAGGTTTTGCATTAGCATGACTTTTGTGCAGGTTGTGGAGTCTTATACTCAGGACATTTATCATTATTTAGTGACGTCAATCCTCAATTATTTACCACACTGGTGCAGATTGTCGGAGGCACACACCAACACTATGGGGGGAACCTGTGGTCATTCTTAGGGTTGCCACCTTTTCGACTGCCCAAATGGGACATGTTCTATAGAGATGTCAGATTTTCCAGGACAAAACATACCTACAGCCATGCATAGTACTGAACATTAACCTTTTTTGTACATATAATAGCTTATTCTAGTAACATTTGAATTGCTTATGCTACTTCACATAACATAATGAGGATTCATATATAACATAACCATTTTATGTGACTATTAAAGTAAATTAGGAAATAAACTCTCAGGACATTTGCTATGTGTTGATTTTTTTCACAGGACACAACTGCCTACAGAGGGATTGTTACTTGCAAAGTGGGACAGGTGGTGACCCTAGTCATTCTGCGAATATCCGGACAGTTGAGTGGTATGGCACAGACCTCTGTAATATGCTGTTGTGTTCTGGCACAGCAGTAGCTCAGCATTAAAGACTGCAGTCAGAACATGCTGACAGACAGTTGGGTTTCAGACTTCATACTCCAGACATTAATGCCAATGTGCAAACTGTTATTCTATCAAATTCTATGTTTCTAAGAGATATGTTTACAGATTGTCCCTGATTTTGGACCTTTGTCTCACTTATATTCATGGCTCTGTCCAGATATCTTGCTCACACAGGTTGACAGGTATGGTCAGTCAGTGTCCCTCACACTTGATCAGGGTTGAACTGTTTACGTAGTGTCTTCCTCACCCTCATGCCATTTTCCACTTTGCAAATGTGTGCATTATATTCTCCCTCCTATTCCTGTCTGGACATGTGCATCACGGGAAGATATTTTATCCTGGGTGGTAGGTTATGCATGCCCACTTAGGGCTCGACAGTGTCATGGACCTCCACTGCACATTCTGACTTGTGTCCATATATCTACTGGATTGGACATCATGTTGTCGTACCCATTCTACTATTTACACAAGTTGGTCATCCTGTGAGGGATATCCCAAAAACTGGTCAAAACCAAAACAAGTTAGATAATGAAGATTTTTGTGGCTGCATGAAAATGTGCAGGGGGTTTTACCTGCAGGGGATACATGGTTTGCAATCCTGACACTGCCTAGGGTGACAATACCTACTACATATGCGTAGGGGTCACTGTGTGTAGCTGTTTTTGCAACAAACCAGTGGACCAAGTACGGCTGGATTTGGTGGACGTTCTGGTATGGTGGCAGGTTGTGTGTTGTGGAGGGTATGCTGGGTAGGCTATTATGCATCCAGGTGTGTTGCGTTTGTTATGGCCAGTTCCATCAGGACCCATCTGTGGGTATGTGATGGTGCCGTATCTATACATTTGTCTCACATATTTCCATATTCATATGTTTGTGAGATTGTGTTCTACACTATGGCCTGTCTGCTGGACTTGCAGCTGTTTCTACATGAGGTTGTGTTTCTTTCCACTTCACCCGCTGCCCCCTCATACACCTCCGGTTCACCTTTTCTGCATACGACACAAGTATCGCCTTTGAGGAATTTACCATTAAACACACACCCCTCACACGCGAATTACTCACACCCCATAGAGCACTACTTTGGTTGTTGGCCCATGACATGGCCAGAGTTACACATTGACTACCCTACATGTGTCGGGTACCTTTATGGTTGTGTGGACTACCCTGCCATGTTTGCTTTCCATATGCTATACCTCACGCACATAGGTACACGCCCTTACTTCACTTTCATTACTTGGTTGGCGTATCCGGGTACTACCCGTTTGACTGTGTCACATACACGTTCAGATTATACAGCTGACTTCTGATTTTGCCAGCCTGTTCTACTCATTGGTAGGATGGCACCTTTTCCTATGTCCAAGCTATTCCTTACACATGTCCGACCGTTGTGGACATTGCCTCCCCACAGTCAACGGTTGTGTTTCCACCTTTTCAATTGGCCACAGTGTGACATAGGGTTACCACCTGTCCCACTTTGCGAGGGACAGTCCCTCTTTGGGCAGTTGTGTCCTGACATGTAATTGTCAACATGGCAAATGTCCTGAGATTTTAGGACAAACATATTTCTTATATTTTATGTGATAGTTGCATTAAACAGTTAATTCTGTATCTGAAATACCTGACTGTTATGAGAAACAGAATAAGCAACTAAAATGCTACAGGAATATGCTTTTCTGCAGGCAAAACAGTTATGTTCTGTCCTTTGTACTGGCCATGGGTATGTGTCAGCCTGTACAGTCTGATGTCTGTACCAAACATGTCCCACTTTGGCCATTTGTAAGGGTGGCAACCCTACTGTGACAGTTGCAGTGAACACAGCATATTTTACAGGCCGACACATACCCAAGGTCAGTTCGGCAGATAGAACTTACAATTCTTGCCTATATCTAAGCTTATTCTTGTAGCATTTCGGTATCTTATTCTGTTTGTTATGACATTTATGTATTATACGTCCAGTGAAATATGTTTAATGCAACTATTGCATGACGTCTATGGAGGAATTATGTCCTATATTCTCTGAACATTTGCCAGTTTTACTTGTTTGTGTCAGGACACATCTGCCCACAGAGGGACTGTCGCTCGCAAAGTGGGACAGGTGGCAATCTTGGTCGACGGTACGGATCATACTGTTCCTTTCGGCCTACATGTGTCTGTGTTGTTATGGCTCGTTTATATGCTCCTTCTGTTTCGTTTACATGCGTATGCTATTTCCTATCACATTTGGTATGTGAAATATGGACATACCTTTTGTATGTGACTATTACATGGCTTGTGGGATATGATTCAGACATACGGTCACTACCTATATCTACATTTCTCCTCGTGTATTTTGTTATGGACACATCTGTACAGCTATATTCCCCCCCTCAAACTATGGGTCGGCTGGTGACCCTCTCCGTTGGACTGGACGTACCTACTGGCGGCGCGCTAACATCTGATATGTTTCACTTCCACATGGTATAGCTATCAACACTATGTTGGACTACAGGCACACAGTTTTTCTGTCATTTGTTCATGGGTAGGGACCCGTTATTCCCTACCGTGCATTTGTGTTTGACTCTTCATTTTCTGTTCACAGGGACTCTGCTTTGCATACATTTCAGTCTCCACAGACATGGATAGGTACGATTACTATTGCTGGTGGAATATAATATTCAGCAATTTAGGTTGCTCCTCGACAGCCGACATTGACACGCCTCCCTGCGCAACTTCGATACGCCCCTTGCACTCGCGCACATTTCCTATGCACGTGGCTGTGGCAGCTGCGCGCCTTCATTAATATGCATACGGCGCGTCTACTCCATATCTACACTGCATGGCCGGCGCAAGCCTTACGCCGGACTTGCGCCGAGCTTCATGAATCCAGGGGTGTGTTTTTTTCCACTCAAATATTCTCTTTGTATGATAATAGTTTTAGTAATTTCTATGAATTATACAGAGGATTATGATCCAGTTGCTGATCATAACCTGTTTGTTATGTGTTCGAGGTGAAGCCTGGGATCCGCTTCAAACACATGATTTATATTTATATTCGGTGATGTGATTATAACTCTTGTAGTGCAGGGAGCTTTATCTGCAGAAAAAAATGCCGGCTTTCAAAGCCATAAAACACTTAGTGGATGCTGTCACAAAAGCTGTGTAATACAATCTGTTATATTTACACTCACCTTTCGTGCCTGTCAATTATCAAGATTTTTGCAGAATGCCCAGATTATTGCTTCATATTTCTGGTTTGTTCCTCATAAAGTATGTGGTTTTCAGACAAACCACTGAGGACTGAAGTCACTAAATAATGACATACATTTGAGTTTCATCATTTCTGTCCTAAAGAAAATGCATGCAAATGCACATCCTATTATTGTAGCGACTTTATATGCTTTTAGAGGAAGTAAGGGACATGTTATTGGTAACAACAGGAGGCAGAAACAAATCTTTTGTTCTGCCTGTCATTTGCTGGCCAATACAGGCAAATTTTACTGCGTAGCCCAAGACCCCACCTTAACAACTTAAGCAGGGGGAGATTAACAGTTGTTAAGGTGAGTTGCATGCCACTCTGCCACTTAACTGGTTTGCCTTTTTCTAAATACTGGAGAGTAATCACTACAGTCTGGCACTTAACTGGTTTGTCTTTTTCTGAATACTGGAGAGTAATCACTACAGTCTGGCACTTAACTGGTTTGTCTTTTTCTAAATACTGGAGAGTAATCACTACAGTCTGGCACTTAACTGGTTTGCCTTTTTCTAAATACTGGAGAGTAATCACTACAGTCTGGCACTTAACTGGTTTGTCTTTTTCTGAATACTGGAGAGTAATCACTACAGTCTGGCACTTAACTGGTTTGTCTTTTTCTGAATACTGGAGAGTAATCACTACAGTCTGGCACTTAACTGGTTTGTCTTTTTCTGAATACTGGAGAGTAATCACTACAGTCTGGCACTTAACTGGTTTGTCTTTTTCTAAATACTGGAGAGTAATCACTACAGTCTGGCACTTAACTGGTTTGTCTTTTTCTGAATACTGGAGCATAATCACTACATTCTATGCACTACATGTCTTTTATGCATGTACCATTTTCCTGTGATATATTTTCTTGGGGTCTTTCTCCCAATATTTCTACAACAAAAAGACTTTCCACTCTTTGACAACACCAGTAAAACACAAAATAAATAAATAAATAAACAGATGAATAAATAAATAAACAATATCTAGAACTGAAGCCGCCTGGTGGTCTTCAGTATATATAGACTACATTTCTAGAACCATTCCTGATGAAATTAGAAAACAAACCATATTTCCCTAAAGTAGTAGATATCAATAGCATGTAAAAGAAGATACAACAGCTCTAAAGCTCTAGTGTAAACAAAGTTTTATTATAAAAAACATAAATACTTGAAATGTTTTAACACTTTCTCCTTTTCTGAAAGTTTTATTATAAAAAACATAAATACTTGAAATGTTTTAACACTTTCTCCTTTTCTGAAACTTTTTCAAGAAATCATTATACACCATTACAAATCCGCCATCACATCTGCTATTCAACTTCAGCTTTAAGGAACATATGTCATGAAATATTTTTCTAGCTAAATGCTTAATATACACTATCATTTATCCTCACAGTATTGTAGCTGGTTACTGTAATTACCACACCCTGCTCTGTGGTTCACTTTGATATTTACAAGTGATATGAAGTTAAACATGTGTTCCCCTTCAAGTTAAATGTGCTGTTCAACAGAAGCAAACTTTAATTTCATTTAGAGGCATAAGTATGTTCAAAGAGTATTTCTTTAAGTGTGTGCTTTTCTTTTTCCACATAAAAGAACCATATCTGACATAAAATGGTTACATTAACAAACCCTGAGGTTTTACATGTAGCAAAAGCTTAGTCCTAAACATTTACATCCTCACTGGGCATATAAAATGGCCACTGTGAGGAAACATATCTGCACTTTGAAGAATTTGGACATTATGTTCCTTTTTGAGTGTATAAACAGATCATTCTCCCATTATGTGCACATTGCTAGTGATAAACTCATTTAATATTTTGTCTATTTCCACAAACTTATATTATGAAATGATAAAACTGTACACACTTTTCAACTTTTATTGCGTGCAGATATTGCCTTACAATTATTACCCAAAAGAGACAGCAGCATTGCACATATTTCATTCTACCCATCCTAATTTGTAAAGATGTTACCCTGAAGGAATCATATATTTCTGCCTCACTATCAACAAGATTACCAGACAGACAAGAAAGGGTTCCCTTTTCCATATTCCTTTCTTTTTTCATAGAGCCTGTCCATTACTTCAGATATAGAAATAATGCAATCCAACCCTGTATGTATAATATTGTCTACTGAGGCTATGTTAATCGTGCAGGTTGATATGTACGTTCTAGGCTAACTGCCCTTGTGGACCATTTTAAACCTAGCCATTTTCCCTTGTTTTCTTGAATTAAACTATCCCATTTGATTACAGGTAGGCCATATCCATTCCAGGGTCGGTAGTTATAATAATGGACAGTGTTTACCAAGAAAGAAAGAAATAGTGAAAAAAAGGGAACCCTTTCTTGTCTGTCTGGTAATTTTGTTGATAGTGAAACAAAAATATATGATTCCATCAGGGCAGCATCTTTGGAAAGTAGGATGAGTTGTCACTTCATATTTTGTAGTACTGAAAAAATTATTCATAAATATTTATGAAATATTACTTTTACTGTACTGCAAAGGAAGGTAGAAAAAGATGCAAAGCATTTTTATAATCAATATATTTTAACAACTACTGGTAGTTTAAATGTATTTAAAAAACATGACATTAAGCAATATCAGGTATAACTGGTAAGAAAGATACTTGCATTACACAATAAATGCAGTCTTTAGAACGGACTTTCTGCAAGGATTAAATAATGCATCAGCACATCCATTTCCTAAAACAAATCTAAGTATTTGTTTTTTTATTAGCTATAGCTGACTTCACATTAATCCTTCTTTCTCCAGAGCAGTCTAGTGGGGGAGTCACTGGACGTGTCTCTTTGCTCAATGGTTCTCATCCTTCTAGATTAGAAGACCTCTTCATCTTTATTAGATAGCAACTCTTATGACTAGGGAAGAGTGAGAAAACTGGGAACCATGCTGTGGCTAACTGGAAATTAATAGAAATGCCTGCTTTTCTCTGTCTGGCATGCTGGGTTAACATCAACAGGGCCATGTAATAGTGACAAATGTGCCTGATCCCACCTGTGTAGAGGTGTGTTCCTCAAGCTGCATGCCCTACACACAATTGAGTAGCAGTTCTACATAATCTTCCATAAGGAGTGATTAGCAGATTAAGCCTCATCATTTATATCTAGGCCGACATCTGCGGTGGTGCAGCGGTAGCATTGCTGCCTCACAGCATGCGGTTCTCCCATTCGATTCTCGGCTGGAGTGCGGGGAATGCTTTCTGTGTGGAGTCTGCATGTCCTCCCTATGGTTGGATGGGCGTTTGAAAGACATGCATAAATGGGCATGCCTTCGTTGAACATCGAGCTGGCACCTCGGTGTTCGTGAAAATCTACTGCCAATCATTCGCGGACCGGCTGGCATTTCAGACTATTTTGCCACACTTTAATCAAAGTTGTTTGTTATCCACTGGCATTGCAAAATTTGTAATATAATAGCCAGCTTTTATTGGTTGCCTTCCAGACTGTGATCAGTTTCAAAGTTCTTTTTTTTTTTTCAAAATTTCACTACACTGCATTTCTTATTATTGAAAGAGACACTGCTTTTATGTTTTATCTTGTCTTTCAAGTAGATCCATTCCATTTACTTGAGGTGAAACTGCATTACCAAGCTTGCAATCATCTACATATTTTATAATACTTAATTCTCTTCTTGCCTTGAGTTTAGTAAAATGATTCCCAAAAAGTCGTAGACACAGTAAAGCATATTGTTGGACATGACTGGTCACTTGAGCAGAGATTTCTATAAGGTTTCCAAGTTGGACTTGCTGCATTCTATTATTTAACTACTGTTAGGTTCAATGAATAAAGTAAATGTTTCCACTAAGCATGCAAAAAATTTCAACAGCACATCTGAGTGACATAGCGTGAAAGGCTTTAGTCTAATACTGTAAGACTATCTTTACTGCAAAGCTTTCCTCAAATGTAGCTGCAGCCTTGTTAGAAAGGATACTAGATTCAGTAGACACAGTCTTCATTGAAACCAAGTAGCCTTTTATTGTTTGTTCCATGACTTGCGCAGTGTTCTTGCCTAAATGTCTATAGTTATCTGTGTCTGAGGTGAAGCTCTATCCCCCATTGTGATTTGAACGTCTATTATCACCATATTTTTGGAGAACATCCTGTTGTTAGCCCCAAGACCTGTTAAAGGTTGTTGTTGTTGCGTCTTTCAGCTTTTCCCGGTTAGGGGTCGCCACAGTGGAACTCCGGTCCACTAATGATTGGTAGTTGATTTTTACATGCCGAGTTACCAGCCCTGATGCACAACCTTCAACAAAGGTATGCCCATTCACGCATATCTCCACACAGAAGACGCTCTAGCTGAGAGTCGAACTGGACAGCATCTTACTGTGAGGTGACAAGGCTACCGCAGCACCAAATCTAAAATGGTGATCATTGGTCCTGTGTATGAAATTGCCAGGAATGTTGTGGAGAACTGATGGTTTTATGTTTTTATTTTTACTTAAGGATATTACAGTCATATCCTTTGAAATGTTTGATGATTGTATTCTGAGACACAAAGGAGATCTTTTAAGTTCTGAATAATTTAAAATTTGTCTGATAGAATAGCTGACATTTCCTTAGACTGGCAAAATACCTTGTTGTTTATTATTGTTTACAGTTAGAATGATGCATTTTAGGCTTACTTCTTTTAATTTTCTAATTTAGGCATTTTAAACATGTTCATGTCTTTAACCTTGGTTACTAGACTAGTTTTATAGTTTGACCTTGATGTTTCTATAAGATTAGTGAGCTTTCATAAATATAGTTCCATCTCATTTATCCTTAAAATTTGGATTTTTTTGAAAATCATGGGATACTTCTTTTTTTATTTTTATACAATGTACTGATTTGAGAATTACACCATATCAGTTTAACAATAAACTCCCACATATATCTATTTTATTTTCGAATGTTATTTTGAATATAATGCCCAATAATATTACAAATTAGATTTTCTTCTCTTCTGCATTGTTTGATTTATTAAGAATAGTCTCTTGGGGTGGCCATTTGGTATAATCTGCAAATGTGGAGTCTGTTCTAATATGGTCTCAGTCCTGAAAGCAGGTATACCTTGAACTATAAAATGTGAATTGGTTTTCTTGAGGATTTCATTAATAACACTATAATGACCATTGCAAAACTTTACAATACATCAGAAACAAGAGAGTAATTCATAGAAAAATGTATTTCAGAAAGGTAAAGCTAATCCTAAAAACTAATTTGCCATGTGGGAATAAAACTTAAGCTACAAATTGACTAACTGTTCCTGTTTTATCATATGCATTTTGGTGCAATTGATTGGCTTCAAGAAAAGTATTGGATCAGTTAGGAAAAAAAAAACTTCCTTCCTATCAGTGACATCTATTTTCAGATTAGGTAGTGCACTGTGACAAAGAGTAGACATGGAAATTAAACCAGAGTGGGCAAGAAACAAGAAGCAATACAATGACAAATATCAAAGGAATGAACAATAATAATAATAATAATTAAAATAATTTGTAGTATATCACTGTTAGTAGTCAAATATGCAAAGCTAATAATTCAATTGATTTTAATAATATTAATAGTAACATGTCCTCCTTTTTTTTACATTTCATCTTAGTTTTTAGCTCCCTGTCATACTTTTAGTATAGCCTAACTAACCAAGACTTCACTGAAATAAGTTTGGAGTAAGTAACACAATTAAACCAGAGGCTTGGTGCACCAGAAGTCATAGGCTTCCAGATTCCATGAGGTGTATATTCATTTTTTTATAACTTTTTCTTGTAATGGTGATCCGAATTTTAGTCGCATTTTTTTTTCTTTCAAGAAAAAATAAGCTGTGCCTAAAGCTTAATGTTTAAAGCCAATACAATATTAGTTTCCCAATAAACTGGTAAGACATATTCTTGCAAGAATATACAAATATTGTATGGAAACAGGGCCTCTCCTCCTACCGTCAAAAAAGATATTTACTTTTTGTGCACCTTGCCGGTGTTAGATTAGGATGAAAGTAAAATCACAAAATGGCTAGTGGCATATATTATAAACTGTGAATCTTTGAGAAACTCACCAAACTAGGCATCAACCCCTACTAGATGGGTTGCAAATTGGCTCACAGATAGAACCCACAGTGTGAAAGTAGTGGACTCCAAGTCAGACTGCCGACCAGTCACAAGTGTAGTCCCACAGGGATCGGTCCTGGGTCCTCTCCTGTTTGGTATCTACTTCTCAGACATCCAGGCCAATATAGAGGGACTCTGGCTGACTAAGTTCACAGACGACTGCAAGCTGGGAACCATTATTAACTCCCCAAGTGATGTAGACATCCTACAGAAAGGCCTCACTGAGACAAATAACTGATTTCGAAACCATGGCCTTAAGCTTAATGCCAAAAAATGCGTCGTCATCCCCTTTGAGAAAAACTCAGTTCCCACTAATTATCACATCAATGTGAGCCCACTGAACACTGAAGGCATTATAAGAGATCTGGCAACCTCTCCGTCAACCACCACATTGCCACTGTGGTCAGAAAGTCATTCAATGTTATATATTATAAAAGAAAAAAAAAGACATTCTGCCACCCTCAGTGCAGTTCAGAGCATTTAAAATAACAAAAGAGCTTTAAATTAGCATATTATCCTAAAAAAATATTTTTCTTCTGTACTTCATAGATTGCATGTTATTTACTAACCAAATCATGTCATAAGAGAAGTGGTCTTCTCCACCAAAACCACAAATACATACATAGTGGACTCTTCTGAGTTTAAGAACCATATGAAAGCAAGCTTTGTAAAATGCCATAATGGGGTATTATGTATACATGGCATTGTATCTGCCCCATACAACAAGCAGTGCCATCTTTACCTTAGAAGCTTACTCAGATTTACTCACCTGACTGAACCAAGCAGTGCATACTAGGAACATCAGTCAATGAAAGCCACTACAGCTTGTTCTGCAGTTCCATTTGTAAAGGGCCAGGTTGATATCCCATTCAACCTCCTCAAAGAAGCTATCTTTTATTAAAGAAAAACAACAGTGTTGGAAGTTTTTAAGGGTGCCCCCCCCCCCAAAAAAAAAAGCAAGAATGTGTCAGAATGTCACCATGGGTAAGGCTTTCAAAATACAGTGCCACAGTAACATTCTGATACCTATGCAAATGCATTGTCAAATTTTGAAGTTCAACATTAATGTTCATGACACAAGATTTCAACCAGCTACATTTCCAATATTGTAACACCCAGAGTGGAACATTGTCTTTTTAGGACAAATACCTACTTGTACTTTTTATAATAACACCCACTGACATGCTACAACAGATATTCTGCTGAAGATCTCTATTAGTCATTCTTAGACATACATAAATTATGGCTGGTATTTGTTATCTATAGTGGATGGAAATAACTTGTGCTACTATTTTAAGATAGAATGTACACTGATATATTATGCTCACCCACTAGTGGTAGCAGTCACTACAATTCCAAGCCTCCTTTGTGCAATATAGGAGTGTAGAAGAGAGACTAGGTGAGGGGCATGGCCAAGATGTTGACAATCTAGCAGCACAAAGCTTTTGCTCTGCTTCCTTTTACTTTTTCTGACAGGATTTCATTGATATAAATTCAACAAAAACTTAGTATTTTATAGAATCTGAGTCTCATAAACTAACTCAGATAAGATTTTGAAGACCTCTTTTTAACTTTTTCCTGTCAGTAGTATTATTGACTGTTAAAACAAAATGAGCAACTCAAAAATAAATCCACAGGAAAACTCAATAAAACAGGAAATACAAGCCATCATGGGAAGTATTAAGGAACTTTCTAGTAAATCGGATAAACTTGAGACCAAAATGGACTACATAAAAGAAGATTGCAGGAAACAAATGGATATGTTAAATGAAGTCAAAACAACAACCTGTGTAGATCTCTTCAATTGAGGAAGCAGTAAGTCACTTAGATGGGAGAATGGCAGACAATGAAAATCATAGAGTTCATTTTAAAACAAAATACTTTGTTGCTAGAGAAAGTAAAATATATTGAGAGCAGATCTAGAAGAACCAATATCATAATTTATAGAATTCCAGATAAAGAAGAAGGGGACAATATGTTGCACTTTTTAAATAATTGGTTGCCTAAACCTCTTATCCTGCCAGTCTTTTGGTATCGAGAGCTCATATGTCCCTTTCAACTTCTTCAATGAAAAAAAATCCACCTGTTCCCAGGTCTATAATTAAGTTCCTGTCTAGTCAAGATAAAGACTTAGTACTGTAATCAGCCTGTTCTAATTCTCCAGTAAAAATAAAAGACAATGTCATCAGATTTGATAATGATTATACTTCTTCAGTTGTCAGTACAAGAAAATCAGCTGTTCCATTTATAAAGAACTTGAAGAAATTGGATATAAAAGCTCATCTGATCTTCCCTGCCAAAATTAAGATTTTTTTACCAGATGGACAAAAAATCTTTAATACACTAGAAGAAGCCTTAGAATTTACCCAAAAGAAGAAATTATTGGACAAACACGAAGAGATGGATTGGTCACCTGCTAGTTTAAAAATACATGCAACTAGAAATGGTTGGACTTTTAAAGAAAAGAACACAAAAAATGAAAGAAAAGTAATGATACTTATTTAACTATTCTAATGATGTCATAAATGTATTGTTATCAGTCTTAAACTGCATCTTCAAAACCAAAAAAAAAAAAAAAAAAAATAAGGCAAATGGTCTTATTTTTTCTCTCATCAATACATTTGTTGTTTACATGTTTATTTGTTTAAACTTCTTACATTACAGTGCTCTTTGATCTTTATAACTATATATATAGTGTTACAAGTAAAAGGGGATATAAAGGTGTATTTGTCTTCATTTAACTTCACTGATACATTTATATTCTTTCAAAGAAGGGAAGGGGAATAGTGATCTTGACAGTATTTACAGAGTAGCCCTCTTTTGTGAAACAAATCAACTGCTGTGCTATATAATTTTAGAGATACTAATATATATATATATATATATATATATATATATATATATATATATATATATATATATCTACACACACACATATATATATATATATATATATATATAGTATAATTTTTGTTGTTTATTTCATACTTGCAGGCATTTGAATAACATATATAATATTTTTCTAACTGCTTTGGGAGGGGTGTGGAGGGCTCTCGGCTTGGTTTGGGAACCTTATTGAAAGCTTACTGATATATTGTTTAACTGAATTTTAATTTGTTGGTCTATTAAACCTATTTAATGTTTTTTTTCCTATTGTTCCCAATTGTTAACATGATCATAAGCTTTTTTTTTTAAAAAACATTTGAGCCTTTCAATTATCCATTTCCTTCTTAAAACAAATATTGCGTGAAACGAATGTTGTTAATGTAACTTGAGCTTACCCAGGCAAAGACAGCTTGCACTCACAGCTGAAGCACTCTGCAAACAAGATGAAGCAACTGGAATTTTAACCTGATGTAGTACAGGAAGTAAACCAAGAAAAAAAACTTATTGAAGGTTTGAAATCTAAAAACATTACCTGCAATTTTTATGCATTGAAACAATTATTTAGTGTTATAACAACTTATCTCTGCAGTTTCAATGAATAGGAATGAAATGATTGACAAGTTTAATTGTATTGTCTTAAAATTTTATCTTGCCAACAAGTGTAGCTTGTTTTACTATATGCAGGAGCATGCTTTCTCATGTAACCAAATGAAGGGGTAACATTTTTCCTATATATAAGAACATATTCTCCTGTTATTGAGTGGAATGAGAGTTCTGGCATTCCATACTTTTTAATTTGCTCATTATTTAACCTGTCCATCAAGTTTTTTTTAAATGTAGCATATCTTTTATTTAGCCAGCATTCAATCACTTACAAATGTTCATGCTGTTGAAAAGTGCTAGAAAAACTGTTACAACACAAAGTATTGATATCAGTGTTAGAAGGAAAAAAATAACTAAACATTTTCACATTACCACACAACTGCTTTATGTTTGCAGGCATAGGTGTACCTCTTTATATTCAATGTGTGTGTGTGTGTGTGTGTGTGTGTGTGTGTGTGTGTGTGTGTGCGTGTGTGCCTGTGTGTGTGTGTGTATATGTATACTTATATGTGTTAGGATTACTATTATTTTACAGAATATAAATCTAAACAAAGTCCTGATTAATTGAAACTGTTGTTTTTACATTGAATGCATGATTCAGAGCAGCTGTTTTTAAAGGGGGCTTGACTTCCAAACTTCCAGGTGGAGGGTTTCTCCTTACACTCCATTACTGAATCATAACTTACAGTATGAATCCATCAATGGAGAAAAAAAGCAATCTTGATAAATAGGAATGTTTAAAATACTTATATTGGAGTAACATACTATCTATATAGGACTCCATAAATTTATATTTCTGCATGTGTGTTATATTTGTTTTTATACTTATACAAGGTACCTATACTCGATAATATGTATATAAATGTATGTACACACATGTATGTGTGTATAGTGTATACGTGTATGTGTGTGTGTGTGTGTGTGTGTGTGTGTGTGTGTGTGTGTGTGTATGTATGCCAGATGACATGAAGAGGTATGTATAAAACAGATACCACACACTCCAAGGTTTTTTCTTTTTTTTTCTTTTTGCTTCTTTAGTAGTTTATGTATAACAACTATGTGCTTTAAAGTATATATTAAGCATGCAATAATACCTGATAGAGTGAGAGTTACATGAAATAACAAGCTTCCTAAGGTGGATTAAGAAGTCAAATGTCGCAGGTACTGTATTTCTGATGTTATCATATAGAGGTCATTTGGATATAGATTTGATGTTCTTTTCAAGTATGACAGAATATAACACAGCACTCTTATTTACATTATAAGTAGTTGAAATTTGATATTAAAATTAAGCCTGGACTAATATTTACGCAAGTATTTGAATTTACACAAAGCTCACATAATTTTCTTATAAGAAACACATTTACTAAACAAAAATGTTGATAGAATATTGTGGAAAGATTATTCAGTATTAGCAGGCTCGTATTTTAAATAAAATAAGAAGCACTCTGATCTTTTGGAAAACTCATTACCTAAGCCTGAAATCATAAACTCATATTCCAATAAAGATGGAATGCTGACATTAATAGTAGTAGAGATTAACAAACAATTTTATACATTTATTTATTTATTTTACATTTGTTGACCGGGTTAGTCCAACTGAGCGTTTGGCTCATTTTCAGTGGAGAGCCAGGGAGAAATGCTTCACAGTGAATATTTAAATTTTACATACAACAGTTACGAATTCATACTTGCAACTAAACAGACAGTTATAAGATAAAATTTACAATAAATCATACAGAGAAACACACAGTCCCAAAGTCATCAAGGAATAATGTGTTTGTAATTCCTGTTTGGTTATTTTACATACAACAGTTAAGAATTCATACTTGCAACTAAAACAAACAGTTATAAGATAACATTTACAATTAAATCACACATATTGGATACCTGAAATTGGAGTGAAAATCATTAAGAAAATACTAGACATGCTTACTCTACATACAAAAGTTGAATTAATATGAAGGATACTTTAACTGTATATTGTCCACAAAGATACCACTAATAAATTAGAACCAAAGTTGACATCAGCAGCTAAACATTTAAATAATTGTGTTACTGATTCAAGCATATGATTTAAAATCTGCAAAATCCCTTAATTATACACACTATTCATTTAGATTTGACCCCCAAACAAATATTGATAAAGTTTTAATTTCAAGTGGATTATATTCTAAAATTGAAGAAGTATCAATAACATCTTGCCCTTTATCTGATCACAACGATATAACATTCGCTATCACCTTAAAGCCTAATAACTTAATTTATAACCAAAGAATTCCTGCTTATATAATAAAGTTAAAGGATTTGAAGGACTGACTCTTAAAGGAAATAAGCCAATTTATTGACATAAATGATAATAGTGAAGTGTCAGAATTGTTTGTGTGGGATGCATTAAAAGTGTATCTATATGGAAGAATTAAAAATTGGTATTTATGCGAAAAGAAGGGAATGGGATAAAGAATTAAAGAATTTACAATTTAGCATAGATAAATTAAAATTAAATAAGAAACCCAGTGATAAGACTGCAAATTCTGAATTAAAAACCTTAAATCAGAAATACCTGGATTCACTTCATCATATAATCTCAATAAAATTAGAAAAATGGAAACTACTTTCATGCTCAATAAATTCTAAAAGCCTACTTAAATTAGCTATCAGATCTAAGAAGAAAATAAGCACAGATCATATTAAAGAAGGGAAGAGTTAAAGAAGTAATCAACCTAAAAGATATATTAGAATGTTTTAGATACCATTATTAGAGTATTAATAATAACATACTATCCTTAGAAAATACAATATAAGTTAACCAAAGAACCCAAAAATATATAGTTAAATCTTTCTCATTTAAAGAATTAAAAAATCAAATTACTAATATTAAAACAAACAAACCACCAGGTCTTGATGGGTTAATTCCATAATTGTATAAATTAATGCCTGATAATATTATATGCATAGTACTAAAAGTATTTGAAAAAGTTAAAACATCATTAGTTAGTCCCTCTGTTGGAGTTATATTCTTGTTACTCCCATTCTTAAGAAAGATAAAGATTCTAAACTCTGCTCTTCTTACAAACCTATATCTTTACTTATGTCTATTCAAGCTAAAAGATTGAAATTCATTATGCCAACATTAATAAATGAGGACCAGACTGGATTTATTTTAAACAGGAAAATATAAGATAATACTATTAGACTTAACACTCTAATTGATACAGCTAATGAAAATAAGAAAGAATTGTCAATAATAAATCTAGATTTAAATAGAGCTTTGATTCTATTAGCCGGCCCTATTTAATACAGTACTTAAAGAATATACTTTTTCTGAAATATTTATAAATCTTAATACAAATCTTATAATAATTAATTTTCATTTGTGAAAAGTGGTTCTTTTCTATCAGGCTCATTTAAAACCTTAATGGGTACTAAACAAGGAAGTCCTTGTCCCCTTTATTATTTGCTTAAGCCTTTGAACCTTTTGCAAGTTATATTAGATCTAACAACAAAATTAAAGTTTTTTTTTTTAAATAGATTGCAATTATAGTTGTAAAATTCAGTTATTTGCAGATGATATTTTGATAACTTCTGGTGATATTGAAATATCACTACAGGAAATAATTGCATCTATACATTATTTTGAAAAAGTTTCAGGTTTAAGATTTTATAATAATAAAACAAAAATGTTGTTAATAAATAAAACAATTACTAAATACCTAAAGGATTTTAAGTTATTTAACTGGAAAATACACAAATCAATTATCTTGGAGTTGTCATTGTGTTAACTATAAAAGATTCATTTGTAATAAATTATAACAATTTAATAAATATAGTGTACAAATTAATTGACAATTGAAATAAATATATATATTTTTTTACAATAGAAGACTGACTTACTTGGATAAAATGATTATTTTGCCAAAAAGATTATTCTATGTACAGTCATTAATTGTTCTTCCCACCAAGAAAATTTTCAAAAAGTTAAATTCTATTCTTATTAACTTTTTATTATTTCCTAATAAACCAGGAATAACTTTTGATAGGCATACTAAAGGTTGGGAGGAGGGTGGTGTAGCTTTCCCAAATATTGAACTATATGTATAATCTGCCATTCTATAGTATCATTATGGTTAAACTCTTCTTATCAATCTAATTGGAAGTCCATTCATGAAAGATTACTTCACAACAACCAACATATCATAATCCCTCATTTTTTATTTGGATTGTACAAATGATAGAAAAATTCTAGTATCTATTGCATTTATATATTATATTATACATACCTTTAAAACATTTATGAATTCCAATTATATAGTTAAAGACATACTTTTTCTATTATTCCCTATACCTAATACAAATGGTTATTTGCAGACATTTAATACAAGCAAGATATTAGAATTTAAAGAAAGAAATTTATTATTCTGGCATCAATTCTTAAATGAAAATAAAATATATACTACAGCTCTTCTTCTTGCAAAATTTTGCTTGGAGAAAAATACTTGGTTAAATACCTAGAGCTGTAGAAAACTTGTAAGTGATAAAATTAAAATCCCCATGGATTATCATTCTTAAGAGTAGAATTTACAACCATAAATTTGTCCTTTTGGAATTACTCCTTAAAAATAAATGGGAGTGAGTTCTCTGTTAATAATAAAAAATAATCCTAATAGCTAGTGGGAAGACTGTAGCTTCCTCTATTGGCAAATCTATAGTTGGAAATTTATTCAAAGAATATTTTTTAACCCCTAACAAAATTTAAGTAATTTATAAAATTGTGAAAATTAATTGTTGGAGATGTAATGATGACTCTCTTGCAAATTGGATACATATGACAGTGGATTGCAAAATGGGTTCATAATTTTGGACAGCATTTAGGGACTTTTCTCAAGCATTGTGGTCTGATAAATGTATTATATCTATTTCACAAATTTTGTTTAATGCTTCAATACCAGGTTGTATTCCTAGTTCACAGGTGCCTCTCCTTTGGTCTATCTTAGCCATAGCAAGGAAAGTAGTTACAAAATTGGAACATGTAAAACTGCTTTACCTTTCACTGAATGCATCTTCTTGGTTAAAGATGTTTCTAAGAAAGAATTGCCAACTTTAAAAATGAAAACATCTAATTTTATGCATCAAAGTAAATATTGACAAAAACTACATGATTTATTGGAAAAATATTAACGGCCTTGATTACTATACCAAGTTTTGTTGTGGACTTCTATAAATATTTTTTTTATTTCTGTGATTATTTGAATCTGTACAGTTTTAATCTTTAAAATTCAATAAAAAATACTAAAAGAAAAACACTATGTCATGCCCCACACATTACAATATATGGAATGATCCAATGACTAACAGTCATAATTGACTTGCAGTTTTTTTATTGTATTAGGTTTTGCCAAGCTTGCATGATGACCCTGCTTTAAAAGGCAGGTAGCAAATGCAATGAGTGCTGGAGGGAAATATCATCATGCTGTACTTTCAGTCAACAAAAGATAAGGAACAGAAGGAAGTATCTATATCTATATCTATATCTATATCTATGTCTATATCGATATCTATATCTATCTATATATACAAAAGTGCATATTTTTGTAATTAAACAATTTTTGCTTCACCCCATTTTCCTTTGTATTCGTACATTGTGTCCTTTTGCTGTGACCCATTGGTGCACGGACAGGCATTGCACAGATTGTGCAGAAGCCTAATAGCCCATATGTTCATGTCTAAGAAATCTTTAGCAGCCCATACAATGCCCTGTGTGACAACACTGGAGCATTCGAAGCTGGCTGAGATGTTGGTCTTGAGGAGGTCCCAGTCCAACCCCATCCCATAAGTGGATTGTCAACATGAGATAGCTCCCTGGTCACAGAGAAACATGATGGTCCAATGCTTGAAGTCCTTTATTCAATGGTGCATAGGCTGCTTCTGCAGTAAAAACCTACCTAGCTTCTCCCAGAAGTGATATACCCATCAGTATGAAATAGTAGGCCTAACAATCTCCCTCATTTCAGTATGCATCACTAAAATGGTAGGCCTAACCATCTCCCTCATCCCCAGTATGAGACAGCTAGTGTCAAATGCTGGAGCTCATCCTCTATTGCCTGCTTCCTCCAGCACCAACACTTCTTACTCCAATAAGGTTACATCTGATGTAGCTTAGCCTTCATTCCTCTATGAGACAGGGTTGGGGGCAGAATTCATTTTACTCTTTTTAATGATATCATCTCTGATGAGTAGAACTTCTATAGAAAACATAAATAATGTCTATAATACAAAAATAAAAAAATGAAGTGCAGTTTTAAAAAGTATGCTATACTAATTATTAAAGCATTATGAAATGACTGGCAGTAGTACAAGCAAACAATTTCAATTCAACACAACTATGGTTTGACACCCGCCACTGACATGCCAATGTGACTGCCTAATGAAGACAAATTACAACAGAAGCCTTACAAAAAGTGGGAAGTGATCTTCAGAAATGCTGGTTGAAGAATAATAAGTTGCTACATGTCAATTAGGCAGCAGCTGTAGCAGTTTCAGAAGTGAAATTATATGTGAGGGACAACTTTGGCAAGGCCATTAGAAATTAATTTTGGATGACCTGAAATAGGTGCAGGGAAAAAACATAGAAGAAGGAGGGAATAAAGTATTTCCTTGTCTCCTGGAGGACTATTTCAGGAATGTTGATCTCAGTGGACGTGTCCGATTTAAGGAGATATTATCGGAATCAATAGCTGAAAGGGTCTAAATTTTTTTTTGTTTTTTTTTAACTTTAACAGACATTCTAACAAAAATCAAGTGGAGATGTTATGATTGGTATTAAAAGATTGTTATGAAACCTGTCATTATTAAATGTTCAGTGATAACACCAATATGTGGATTCTGTAACTGTGACAATAAAGACAGCTCTGGAACTTATAACAATTATTGAAGTGTATAGCCCATCAAGTCAAATGCTGATGACCTACAGGAATTCATACATTTCTTGCAATAAACAGAGGAGAGAAAAGTCACAGTTGTTGGGGACTTAAATTTACCAGAAACAAACTGGAATAATATTCGTTAAGCAACATTAGTAAGGAAATTATTTACAATGCAAGCTCAGGAGCAGCAGCTACTTCAGAGTGTAAAAAAGTCTACCAGGGAACTAAAAATACTAGACATTGTGTTCCTAAGGACATGACTGTTACGTTGTATCATGTTTTACCTGCACTAATGTGCAGTAAACATGGGGTTATAAAAGTTAAATTGCTGCTAGATAAGTCTGCCAAACTGAAATGTAAACCAAATGCACAGAAAATTAATAACAGACTATTTGGAAGCAAAACATTCACTATGTAAAATTAATTGGAGGAATGTGTTCAGTGGAAAAACTGGAAAAGAAATGAGGTACGTTTTGAAAGATAAATTGTTTGAATGCAAAAATATTTAAAAAATATTTAACATCAAGATCTAGGCAGACAAGATCAGAAATGTATATTTCTATAAGAACAAGATACCTGATTAAGATGAAAGACAAAAAATGTGTGAAATGCAAAAGAGGTCAAACTATTGCCACTGAAAACTGAAGTAAACAAGCTGGATAGATAAATTAAATATAGTGTGAGACAAGATCAAGAAACATTTGAAGAAAATTTATATATAGATGTTGAGCATAGTAAGAAACCATTTTATAAATGCATACGATGTGGTAGGAGTAAAGATGTAAAAACTGATATCGGTGTGTATATTCTAAAATGTATTCTAAAGCACAACAGATTGGGTTAGGGAGAAACTCTGCTTCACATGGATGGGGAGCCTGTTCCAGAGAAAGTGGTAGTCTCTGGGATGCATACCTGTCACAAAACAACCTTTTGTAACTTTATGTTTCTTTAGTAGTTAAATCTAATAATTTCTAAAGTTCTGATACAGACATCTTCGTACACAACTATTTCAGCAACTTTTTAAAGCATTAAGTCCACTTCTTCAGTTTTCCTTTATTGTTTTACCAACTTTGTTTGTTTGTCTCTTTGTTCAGGAAAGCAATCTCGATTAATATCCAGTTATCTCTAATGGCACCTCAGTTTACTTCAGACTCAACCAAATACTATAAACATTGTATTAATGGAGATGTTTGTTCCAAAGGGAATGAATTGTCTTTCCATACATTCATTATAACTTGTGGCCCACTAGCACCCCTTCCACAATTGTTAATTATATTGTCATAATGTAACTTGTTCTTGTGACTGCATGTTTTGCCAAGATTAAGAAAATTTGGCATGCAGAATAATTTAGACAAATTGCTAATGTTAACCCTGTGGGTAGTCACCCAAATAATGAACATTATAATGAAATGGATGAAGTTATCTTGCTTCTCATTTTCTCAAGTGATCATTTTTAGCATCGGTGACTGCAGCAATAAAACCACAGCCGAGCTGATCACTTCTGGCAGAATTTGGATCAGTGTAAGTTTAATCAAAGCTAATATTAGACTCCAAGGAGGTTTTAAACTACACTGAGTTAATTTTGTTAATATGGACAGGCACATTACATATTTCAAGTGAACCACTCCATTTCTTCCAAGATTTTGATGGCCCAAAAAAAAAAAAATTTTCATAGTTCTTCGAGGGTACCCTGGTAGGTTTGATTGTGCACCATTCCAAAACTTTGCATACTATTAAGCTGTTTTACAATAATTTTACTTAACAAAATAACTAACTAAATAAATAAAGTAATAAAAGCTACATCTAATTACAGCTGTCAATGATATTTATTTGACTTAGCATATCTTTCTCATGACAAGACTCTTTGCATGACATGTTTGGTTTAATTGCTTTGTTTCAATTAAACAGAATTACTGCAGCCTGGAACATATCCTGATACTAATCAAAGTATGTGTGTGTGTGTGTGTGTGTGTGTGTGTGTGTCTGTGTATATATCATAACTCTCTGTACAGATTTTCCCAGAATGTCCAGATTTTTTCCTCAGGTCTGTTTCTCATAAAATTGTGATTTTCTGGCAAATCATTGACAAATCATTGAGGGCTGAAGTTAGAAAATAATGGCAGACAACTGAATGTCAGACTTCATACCCTTCAGAAAATACAGGCTGATGCAAAACCTATTATTTTATCAACTTTGTAAGCTTGTAATTGTAGTAATTAAAAAGTGTCCCTATTTTTTGGGCCTTTGTCCCCCCGTTATTTATGGTTTTGTCCAGATTTCTTGCTCTAAGAAGTTGAGAGCTATGGTGTATGTATGTATGTGTGTGTGTGTGTGGGGGCAGTCTTCTGCCTATTACTGATTATTCAGTAATTCTACATTCCAGTCTTGCAACGGATTTAATCCTAAATTGTGAAATTAAACTGTCATAACTATAGTCATGCTTAGGTTTGAAATGTATCAGATACAGTTCCAGTTTCATGCATAGTGCAGCTCGGCAATCTGAAAGTAATGATACATTTCATTACACTCCTACATGCGCTTATGATGTGTTTCCTTGAAATTTCTGGACACTGGACTTCTGTGCTTGTGTTGTGTACACCAAGTTCCATAACCACGCAATAATATTGGTCACAGTGACACATTATCACAATTACTGACTTTGCTGTTAATCCAGTTGTAAAGACCATTTACCCTTATATGTTTTTAAATGTAAGTTATGTGACATGATATAGCTTCAAGTAAGCAGTTTATGACCCTACTCTGGAATGCTTTATATAAATTTAGTTCATATTAATTATGTGTCGCTCATGAGGCAATAGGCTGGTTTCCAATTTCCTTATAGCATAGAGTGATAGAGCAATCCAAATATTTCAGAAATGTGAACTGTGGCTTTGCAAATTCCATAAATCAATAATTGTACAACATATGAATCCATATTTTTCATTTGTGTTATACTTCCAAGCTATATAGTTAGCAATACATATTGCATTTATTTGATATATATTTTTCCTAAACACTGCCCTACAGTATGAAAAAAAAGTTTCTGAGTGGGAACTGAACTTTTACTTTCAACATACAGGTCTTTCACATACCACCATTTCATAACTGTGGACTGCAGTCCATTGAGGGATAAAAAAACCAAGATGGGATCATGGTTCAAGAGAAAAAAAGAAATCAGTAACTTGTTCTTTAAAAAACTGGATTAATTCAACTAGGAGATATTTAATTATGATATGTTTTTATTTGTTTACCGTTTAACTGAATTTTTCCTTGTTGGACCTTTTCATCAATGACTCAGGCCACAAGGGCAGCACCAGATGCAACATTTGTGCAAAATACAGACAAGCCAATCAACCTTCATATTTCCTGGGGAAAAAGCAGCATACCCAGAAGACAAACAGAACAAATTATTTTTGACATTAACTGCAAGTTGGAATAATTCTCCAGAGAATCACTCAGCTGTGTAAATTAACATGGCTTCTCATGGCTGCTAATGTTAATGAACACAGCCAAATGTTTCTGTTCACCCATCACTGTGGAAGTTAGTGCTGCGGAGATTAGTAGTGTACAGCTATTGTGTTTCAAGTATGAATGGGAGTTTGCAGTAGGGGGATTCTTTTGAGTATAGACAAGATAGTTTTGTGTATGCATGTTTGTGAGTATGTTTGTGTTTGTGTGTGTGTGTGTGTGTGTGTGTGTGTGTGTGTGTGTGTGTGTGTGTGTGTGTGTGTGCGCGTGTGCGCACGTGTGCACGGTGTGTGTGTATGTCTAAATATATGAATGTGTTTGTGAGTGCAATCAGGTGGGGACTCTCTATCTATGTGTCTAGGGACTGTCACACCTTCCCACTCCACTAGACTAAAGAGCAAATTCCATTGATCACAACATGTCATCGAACGTAATTTCTATGAACACAAAAAAAGCAAGTGCTGTTTGGTGAAATTACCTCCCCGTGGTTGGGTAGCGTTTGAAAGACATTCGTGCGTAAATGGGCGTGCCTTCATTGAAGGTTCGGCATCGAGCTGGCACCTCGGTGTTTCATAAAAATCTACTGCTAATCATTAGTGGACCGAAGTTCTGCTGTGGTGACCTCTTACCGGGAAAAAGCCGAAAGACAAACAACAACTTTCACCAAAAGTGGAGTTTGTTTTCTTCCTGACTGTAACAAAATTGTTCACTTGTTTGCCAAGGTATTTTTGACAAATGTTTTTTTTTTTTGTCTTCACCAAAATTGCCTTGGTGACTCAACATGAATCCCTGCAATATCATGGGTGGGGAACACTAGATATCATGGATGCTCTTTAGATTATGCCTGGAAGGCACTTAGCAAAAGAAGGAAATTGACATAGGTTGGGGGAATCACTAGACACCAAAAATACTTTTTACATTGTGCCTTAACATCACTACATTTGATTCAAATACTGCACTACTCCATCACACACACACACACACACACACACACACACACACACACACACACACACAGATATATATATATATATATATATATATATATACATATATATACATACACACATACTGCACCTCCCCTCATACACATACATACAAACATGATGTTAGTCCTCTGTGCCATCGCTAGACACCAGAAAACTTGAAAATAATAAGTGTTTTAAAAAAACATGCATATAACTCAAAAGGTAAGGAAGCTTTAAAACCTGCACCTTTGACACAGGAAACAGCAGCAGCATTAGCCCACTTACCTAATTGCATAGTTAACACAGTGCGATAGTTTTGTATATAATAAGAAGTATGAAACTCTAATACCTGGTATAATCCAATGAATGCAATAGTACATGAGTTACGAGGGACAATGCAAAGAGGCTTCAGTATAAAGCTTGGAGGAAACTAAAAATATCATAGAGATTGTTTAAACTATTATCAGGACTGACTTAATTAATAGAGCAACAACTCTAGCATCAATATACACTCTACGAATGCTAAGAATAATGAAACTCTAATATCTGCCACTATTGACTGACTGTAATGATCTGTGATTTATGAGGGCAGGGACAAAAATAAGAAAAAACATTGGGGACTTTCTATCAGCACTTAGGCAGGTAAGAGGTATGTGGTGTGTGTGTGTGTGTGTGTGTGTGTGTGTGTGTGTGTGTGTGTGTGTGTGTGTGTGTGTGTGTGTGTGATTTTGTATATGTGTGTGTATGGGAGACTGAATGGGGGAGTGCGTGTGGCTTGAGTCATCAGGTTAACTATAGTAACAGAGTGCTAATTAGCATTAGCAGTAATTAAGGGCAATTCATGCAGACCCCTAACTGGGAAAAGTCGAAAGACAAACAACAGAGACATGCAGATTAGAAGACCTGATGAAGTCTTTCCTCATTACATCTAACGTGTCTCTAAATTTCAAATTATAGCATCATGTAAATGTCCGAATTTCACCACACCACTAGTGATGGGGATCTTTCTAAATCCCAGGAATATACATATATATATATATATATATATATATATATATATATACACACACACACACACACACACACACACACACACACACACACACACACACATGTACACCCACATACATATATTTATATATCTGTCTATATGTATATATAGATATATGCACATGCATAGATAGATATCACAATGCATTTTTATGCTGGATATAGGTACAATTATTAAGTGAGATGTGTGCAAATACAGAAACAAGTAGAGAGGTACATTGTTAGAAATTATCCCTAAACCATTTTTATGAATTTTCCTCTGAGAACACAATTAATTGATTCTCAAATGTTTATAGTCATAAATGTTTTTCTATTACTATTAGGTAAGTTGTTGCATGATGAAGAGGTTATATTGGAAAAAACTTTCTTAACTGCAAGAAGAAAAAGGGGAAGTCTCAGTAGCTCATTACTGTGCAGTGAATAGTAGACATTTTAAAACAAGCATTTATTTTTGACCAGTGGGCATTATTTCTCATTTGGAAGTTTGAGTATCAGTGAGTTTATTAAAATTCAGTCTCTTTCTGCACTAGGTAACAATTTATTTCTAAGAGTAATGTAAAAAATGACACCCGTAACATAAATGAATAAACTATAACTTTTTTCAGTGTTTGTAATGTGTGACTATTTTGTTGGGAGGGAACAGTGAAAAGAGCTTGGACCATATTCAAAAACATTCAAAGCTTTGTGGTAGGCAACTGTGCTCAACAAGTCACCACACTCAATGTGTGTGTTATTCAAAGATACACTCAGTATGTGCAGTGAAGACTGAGCAGTGAAACAGCTCCTAGCATATGCTAATAACTTTATAAGCAGATTGTAATGAGTAAGAAAATTAAAATGAGGTAGTTTGAGCAGGCAAATGAGGTAAAACAACATGGTGTAGCAATTCAGAAACATGTAAAGAGAGTGACAAGGTGTGCAAACATTACTGGTAATGACCACAGCCAAATCTTCATATATATTGTTTTTACTAGTTGAAGGTTCATTGGTGTTCTGGTTCTGCACAAATTATTTGCCCTCGCTATACTCGGTCTCATGCCACTCCCTTACCCTACCCCCAAATCCCACCAACCTCCACTATCCTTCACTTATAGTCTTATTACTCCACCACACATTTATTCCAACCATCCACTACCTTTTCTTAGCTCTTCCTACTTATCCACACCCAATCCACTTCCTTTTTGAACATACTTCCCATCCTCTACTCGACCATCCAATATACATTACTTCTCCCCAGTTTTGCCTCTCATTTGAACCACACCCTACCTAGCTAAGCACTTTAATCTTTTTTAATCTACTTAACCTCTGCATATTTTACACTACCTTCACACCCTCTCTGCTGATATTAAACTGTAAACCTCCTATTTCAGCAATTCTTCTCACCATGCATTCATCTAGCATACTCATGTTGTCTTTCTCATCACACAGTTCTTTTCTCTATTATACCTCACTGCTCTAAACCCCATCTTCTTGTCTCCAAAAACACATATACCACCACTTCCTTATCTAAACAATCTAACAGCTACAAAAACATATCTCCTAGCCTCTATGAAATAAATCCTCTACTGCTATACAAAGTGAAAATTATCCCTTTAAAAACAATGACCATTTTGCTCCTCTAAACATTACTATTGCCTACTTTCAAAAATACCTCACCAAATCTACCACAAACTAACAGCTAGTATCTTCCACATTCAGGGTTACTACCTTACCTTAATGTGAAGACATTTACCCCAGTCCTGCTCCCATTTCAATCAGTCCACCGACTCCACCTTACAGCAATGCCTCCCATTAATGCTTCTATATGGTAATTCGTACTTGTAATAAAATTTCTGACTTTTACACATGGATCACCCACAATCAATCAGATATTATTGCCATTACTGAGACCTGTCTAAAACATTATATTAAAGACTTTGAATTTCTCACCCCCGGCTTTTAAACAATAAGATCTAACAAGCCCCACAAAAAGGAGGTGGTGTTGCACTGCTTTTTTTCTAACACCTATAACCTAGTCCCATACACAGAAACTACTCCACAGTTTTCTAATGACAAAATTCTCATTTATTTCCTAAAAATAAACAACTGCAAAAAAATTGTGTATCATAGTTCTTTATATACTTCCAGGTAACAACATACCCTTCCTGGAAGATATCCTTACATGGATATCTACTAATATTAAAAATTAAACTATCATCCTGGGAGATATAAACACCAATTGGCTAGACCTCTGCTCCATCTTTGACTGGGTTCTGGTCAGTAACCCTAATAAAATATCCTCATCTGGTACTCTCCCAAACACCCTCAGTGATCATCTCCCTGCCTTTATTCACCGAACTTCCTCCCTCCTGTCAAAATCAACATCAATATAAACAAATAAGGAACATGACTAAATTTAATCCACTGACCTTCATCAATACAGTAAAACAAAAAAATTAACCGGTGCATTCTAAAAACCCTCTCTCTTGATGAGGCAGTCGACACAACATTTCTAGACACACTACACAGCCTCGCACCTTTTCATCTAAAGTGGATCAAAACAAACTATGCACCATGGTTAACTAAGCCTACTAAGAAACTTATACAAACCAGGGACAAAATTTGGAAGCTATGGCTATCAAATACCCCCCCCCCAAAAACTACTAAAATTTAAACAGCTTCACAACCAGGTAAAAAGACTAGTCAACAAAGGCAAATACAGAACATTAGCTAAAATTTCAGTCCAGACATAAACAGAACCCATCAAAATTCTGGAATTCCATAACTTTACTGCTAAATCGTAGCACAAAGAGCAACCTATGTCCACACCCTGACAAATCATCTCAAGAAATAGCCATTCTCTTTAATACTTTCTTTATCAATACTGTAGCTGACATCACTGCTAATTTTTCTGAAGCACAGTGCAACTCAACCAATACATTATCATCAAAACTTTCCACTTACTCCCCCTGCACTACATTCACCCATTATCCCCACAAGACCACTACCCACTCTATACCCATTTCCACTGTAAATCCCTTTTTAATCACTGCAATAAACAGACTACTTCTCAAGCTCAAACCTTGGTCTAATGCTCGGACAACATACCCACAGAATATCTCAAACTTGTAGCAGAAGCTGTTGCCTACCCTATAATTATATGTCTTAATAGATCTATCCAAGAATCATATGTCCATAATAATTGGAAAAAAATATTTATTTTCCCTCTTCTTAAAGGCGACAATAGTACTGCTATCACAATCTTCCAAACTATCACCATTCTTCCTCCTATCTCCAAGATCTTGCAAATGTGCACATGTTTACGTACTTCACTTTCTTCTTCAAAACCTAAACCTATCACCCACACAACATGAATTTAGACCAGGATATAGTACATCAGCTGCTCTCATATATTTTATGGACACAGTTAACACAGCCCAAGAAAGTGGTAAAATTGTCTCTACCCTCTTCTTAGACCTTTCAAAAGTATTTAATACAGTTTCTCACCCTCTACTTTTAATCCAATTCTCCAAGACCAGCCTCCCCCCACTTAACTGGTTCTCAAGTTATTTAGCAGATAGACAACAGGCTGTCAAATGGAAAGACTCCATCTCCCCATTTCATAACACCTCTACTGTGGTCCCTCAAGGCTCCACATTAGGACCCCTCCTATTCAGCATTTTCATTAATAATTTTCATTCATCTCTATGTCAGGGATATCTCACTCAATGCGCAGATGAATCAGCTATTGTATGTTCTGCTGATTCCATTTCTGACGTACAACAAACAACTCAAATGGCCTTCTCCTCCACTGAAACATAGATGTACAATAACCATCTATCCCTTAACCCAAACAAAACCAAACTCATACTATTCATCACTAAGAATACAACTCCCTTAAACAAAACCCAGTTCACTGTACATTCTCAAAGTAATGCAACAAAACTTGCACATACAACATAACATCAGCAAAACTCACCAAAAACTATAAATTCTCTATAGGCACAACCACTTCCTGAGCCCCTCCACAAAACAAATCCTTGCTTCCAGTTACCTGCTTCCCTCGTCTATGGTGCCCCTACTAACCTCCAGGTCTCTCTAAAAGCTGAGCTTGAGACATGTTATAACAAAATTGACAAATCTGAGACAAACTCCAAATACTCTAGCCATCATGTACCACTCTGCACTCTCTAAAATGACTAGAACTACCACACTTTCTTTCCTACCTGGAACTAACAATGGCACACAAAACAATCTTTAAACCGTCAGACTGTCCTGCCCTTAGTTCAATATTTAGTTACTACTATTCAAAGAGGCTTCTCAGATCTGAGAATCAACATCTCTTGCAGGTACGCAAACCAAACTTACCACCCTGCCAGCTTCTTTACTCCTGCTCTGTAGCTAATAATTGGAATGCCCTACCATTATCTACTAGAAGAACTAATAATTCTGCCTTTTTCAAAACTTCCTTACAAGTCTACCTATTTTCCATCTGGAATTGCACCTGCACCAAGCCTCCACCTTTCAAAATCTAACTTCTTTGCTTAATTATGACACTGATGTTTTCATATATACCAACTATATCTCACTACTCTAATGCCAAGAAAATTCACGCAAGGTTAACCTTTTACTTTGGTTGTTACCTGTTTGTTAATTTTTATTTTTACCAATAAGTTAACTAATTTGTTAACTATAATACCTTTGTTGTATATACTTTTGAAACTTATTCTCATTGTATGTATTCACTTTTATGTTCATGTTAATGAGGAGCTTTTCTCCCCAGGCCTCCACTGAAAATTGAACTGTAAAATAAGAAATAGTACTGAATCAACACAGCTGGGCAGAATGCAGTTTTATTAAATGTTATAAAAAAGTAAGTGCTTTTGTGATATTCAAATTGCTTCATCAGACTAACTACATTTAAAATACAATCAATTTAAGATAATAACCAGCCAATCAGCTGCTGACATTTTCTTGCTACCAATAAAATGACTGATATAATCAAATGACTGATAAAATCAAAGCATTTTAAAGATAAAGACAACTGTAAAAATATAATGTGAAACTATAACCTTAACAAAAATGGCCTTTCAATATTTCAGTGGACAAGCTTTTAAAAAAGGTTTCAGTGATAGCACACCTTTATGATTAGTCATTTTTTTGGTTACTTTTTTATAACATTTAATAAAACTGCATTCTGCCCAGCTGTGTTGGTTTGCTATTTCTTATTTTACACATCTGTTTATTAGAACTGTATCTTTATCTTGGTCTTGATTGCTTCAACATTTTTTAGTTTTTAGTTTTCTACTTTTGCATATTTCAAGACCAGAACATGGCAGAAGGCAATGAAGTAGAACTGGCCTTTAACCCAGAAGGGAGAATATTATCAACTATGTGAATGGGTGCTGAACTTTTAAATAGGATCTTAATTATGAACATAAATCTGTTATTGGATGCAACACTGACCCTCCAAGAGGTACCTAAGAAAGAAGAAGATGAAGTGTATGTACACTTATTGTATAAATATAGAGAACTAGAAAATAAACTATAAATTTAAATGCTTGCAGAGACAGCATTTTCACTTAGAAACATCATTGCATTATAAAGTAGTACCAAGAGGACTCAGAATTTTAAATATGCCCAGCTACGGAGGTACATTTCCTGATCTACTCAGAAGGTGACAATCACTTAACCTGAAATGTAGCTGTGAGTATATTCAGCTACTCATTGACTTTTTCATACCACAAGAGATTAATGAATTGCAAAATGATATCTATGATAACTTTCCTGCAGAGGATATAAGTGATAAACTGGATTCATTACATGAGAGTATAATGGCATATGAAAAAAGGCTGCAGACAGCCAAAATTAAGAAGTTGCAGAGAGATGTTCATGATTTTCATAATGTGGTGCTTTTTGCATGGCTGAGAGAAAACAGAAATACATTGGATAACACCAATTCAATGGAACAATTACAGCAACCAATAGATAGCCTCACAGGAGAAACAGGAAGTTCCACACAACCAATGGAGGCAAAAGGTGTGGTAGGAGCTACAGGAACAAGTTAGGCAGCCTTGTTTCAGCCACAAGAGGAAACCAACACTATACCCCAACAAAATATATGAGAAGGATGCATTTTACCTTCACAAACAAGCAGAAAAAGGGTTATGAGTATACAAACAGCAGCGTTTTTTTTCAAAGTAGTGGCACTAAACACAACACCAAAGACTACAATGATGGCACCATTTACTTTAACGGATCCTCTTCCCATCAAGGAAAAGTCCAGGAGCCGAGGAAGATGAGTCAGGGTACAGTGTATACCGAGCACAGACAGTGTGCAGAATTCAGTAAGAGCTCAGAGATGACAGTAAAAGGTTTGGTTATAAACATTTCTTCAAAAATATTGACAGCAGCACAACTGTCATTATTAAATAAGGGCATTTCTTTTATTCTGGTGGAAAAAGTAAACCTTGTTGATTTGTTAAAAGACTTAAGACTGTCTGGCAGAACATTGGCACTTAGAACTATGTTTCTAAATAGCACAGAAAATGTAGATATTTTTAAGAAACCTTGTACCTTTATTCCACCACCACACCCTATGGTGTATGCTTTTATAAATATATGTGAAAAACAGATTAGGGAAGCTTATGAAAATGATGTTAAACCTACGTTTTATAATATGAAACCTGATGAATATGTTGCTTTAAAGGAACTGAAAACTACGCATTCTCTAGAAATTAGACCAGCTGATAAAGGTAGTGGCATTATTGTGCTAGATAAAGAGTTCTATATAACACAAATGAGAAAGTTATTATATGATAATGATATGTATTTATGTGTTTCCAAAGCTATTATAACAAGTGTAATTGAAAAAGTATCTTTTTATACTTTTATATGCTCATGACTGGAATGATTTCAGAAAGTCTATTTAATTATTTTAATGTTGAATATCCCCTTATCCCAATAATGTATGGACTCTCAAAAATCCATAAGAATACTGAATGTCCACATTGCATCCTACTGTGTCCGATAGAGGTTGGATGACAGAACCATTATCAATTTTTATTGATACTTTACTGGAAGGCTGTGAGACAGTGCTAAAGGACACTAAGACATTTTTACAGGGATTGTTTGTTAAAGTTTCTAATTTGAGGAAAGACTATTTTTTAGTTATACTAAATACAGTCACTTTTTTATGGTGATCCCTAATGAATGGGGGATTGAGAACATTAGGGCATTCTTGAATGAGAAGCAATGCTTCACTAATGACAAGGTGAGCCTATTATGCACTCTACTTGAAATAATTTTAGAGAATAATGTTTTTGTTTTTGAACAAGAATTTTTTTGTACAGAAGGTTGACGTAGCTATGGGCACAACTTGTGCCAATAGCTATGCCAACTTAGCTTTGGTACAATGGGAAAAACAAAATTGTTACAAGCAAATGACTTTTCTAAATATATAGTTTGGTATGTACTGTTTGTGGACAATATGGTTTTGTTATGGGAGTGTCCAGTAGATCTATTAGAAAGATTTATAGAATATTTACATAGTACTACTAGTTTTCTTATATTTACTTACAAGTATTCTATAGAGAAAATAGAGTTTTTAGATGTTATGGTCAAGAAGACTGAATTGAAAAATATACAAACTAGTGTATATAGGAAGCCTACTCGGAAGAACAATTTATTGCATAAAAATAGTATGCACCTCAGACAAGTTACATGTAATGTTTTGAAAGGTCAGTTTTTTAGAATTATGAGACTGCATAACAATGGAATACAGTTAGAAGCAGCAATTACTTCCTTAAAACAAGACTTTTTTAGATAGAGGATATAGTGAGAAGAAAATAGATTGTTGAACTACAAATGCATGGAAAGAAAGGGAGGGTAACTGTAGACCCTATTTTACAGAAATAGTGGCAGAAGAGGAACAATATATGAGATCTAATAATGTTAGTTCTGTTATCATATCCCAGTGATATAAACAAGTTCTGTGATATTATAAAGAAAAACTGGAATATTGTTGACCACTGTAGAAGAACTGAAAGAAGTAATAGATGTAACACCACACTTCTCCTTTAAAAATAATAAATCCCTAAAAAGGCATTTGTACTATAATTTACAAGGTTTGAAAAAGGCAGCACAATCAAGTAGGATAGATACGTTCACCTGTAGAAATTGTACAGCGTGTGAATATGTTTATACAGGTGCACACTATACACATTCTTATGCTAATTTTAAGATAGAACTAGAGTTCTACGCAGATTGTAAAACAAGAAATATAATTTATTTTAGTGTTTGTCAAGCATGTTATGCTTTCTATATAGGGAAAACTAATCGTTCCCTGAAAGAAAGAATCCTTGAGCACTATAGGGATATCAGGAATGCTAAAGAAACTAATGCTTTAGTGCAACATACTTATCAAGAGGTACCAGAACATACATTTAAATTTATAGTATTAGAAATAATAAATCAAGGGATAAGAGGAAGAGACATAAAAAAATTTAACAGAGATGGCTGAACAAAAGTGGATTTTATTTTTAATGCTGACAGACCACCTGGTCTTAATGGTGTGGTATCACTGAAACCTTTTGTAAAAGCACATCCATTGAAACATTGAAAGGCCATTTTTGTTAAGGTTTTATATAGTTTTAGTAGATGTTTTGGAGACACATTATATGTTTACACTCTTTAACATGCTTTGATTTTATCAGTCATTTTATTGGTAGCAAGAAATGTCAGCAGCTGATTGGCTGGTTACTATCTTAAATTGATTGTATTTTAAATGGAGTTAGTCTGATGAAGCGATTTGAACATCACAAAAGTGCTTACTTTTTTATAACATTTAATAAAACTGCATTCTGTCCAGCTATGTTGGTTCAGTAGTATTTTTTATTTTACACGTCAGTTTCATTTATCAGAACTGTACCTTTATCTTGGTCTTAAATGTTACAAAATTTTATTTATTACAACCGTACCTTTATCGTGGTCTTAAATGTTACAAAATTTTTCAGTTCTCCACTGAAAATTGTCTTTTAACTGCCCAGTAGACTATCCCAGTAAACAAAATGCAAATAAATAAATAAAAGAATTGAAGAAATATGCTATTGTTTGCTGCGGCACTAGTGACTGTATATGCACCACGCTGTAATTGTTGCTATAGGACCCAATGTTGTGCATCATGATCCACATAGGTGCTGTGCTAGTAGACCTTGTTTGATGTTTCATGGCATTCACAACACTGACATTGTAGACTGGTACCATGTAGACAAGGACAACACATGGGGATTGGTAGACATGTGTCGGCCTTATCTGTAGACCTGTGAGAGGCATGGATTACCCATCCCAGTGGACAAATAAGTATATGGGCCTTTACATATACTAGATACAGGAACCATTCAGTGAACATTGACATTATGGAGGTATCTCAGGAATTTGCCTTGAGAGTACTCCAATGTTTCTTGATGCCATGCTGCAGCAAGTAAGGGAGCATATGAACTTTCCATGTTTCTCAGATGAGACAGCCTATACTATGTGAGTGTTCTATGAAATAGCTTGTTTCCCTGAGGTGCTTGGGGCCATAGACTGCACCCACATTGAAATATAGGCCACACCTGATGACGTAGGAAGAAGGTATGTGAGCTGTCAAGGGTATTAATCCACAAACTGCTAAGTTGCTTGTAATACATGTGTGTTTTGTCTATAATGCGCCTGCTGGCCACTCAGACAATTATAATGACTTACACATATGGCACACGTGAACTTTATCAGTAGTTTGTGAGGGTGTGGCTTCCCCAGGGGCATCTTATCTGGATATGCTTTGTAGCCCTGCCTGATGACACCCATCTGAAATCAACAGATTGTGACAGACTTCAAATACAAGTGTTCTCTGTCAGAAACCTGGGTCATTGTAGGTTTGGATTGATGAAGGCACAATTTTGCTGCATGGATGTATCTGGTGGTGCCCTGCAGCATGAACTTGGCACATGTGCAAATATATTTTCAATTTGTGCAGTTATACAAAACGATAATTAGGAGGTGGTTGCAGCATGGAAGCCATCTTCAGGACAAATACTTGCCAGCACACCAGATAGCAGAGGGTGAGCCACATGAGAAGTCAATGGAGGATCGAACATCAGGCAATAAGCACACTAAAAGGAAGTAGGCACAGTATATCATTGCACCGGCTAAGAGGCAATAGATGTTACACAGCTTCAGCATGTATTAAAGCATATGCACTCCAGTAAAAGTGATGCATGCAAACCTAGTACCAAACTGTTCTCACACATACATAGGCTGACCACACTGTGCATTAGATATATTTCACCCATGTAACAAAGTACAAAGGGCAGGGCACAGTTATAATTGTGTATACATGGGAAATGTGTGAGTGTTGTTCAAACTGAAAATATATGACTGCACAACATGTATGAAGATGGCCTGAGGGGATTACTGCAAAAGGTTTTGTGATGGGACATTGTCACTGGCTGTCTGCGTTTGTGAGGCACTGGAGATTATAGGTGTGTGTGTGTGTGTGTGTGTGTGTGTGTGTGTGTGTGTGTGTGTGTGTGTGTGTGTGTGTGTGTGTGTGCGTGTGTGCGTGTGTGCGTGTGTGTGTGTGTTTCAGCAGAAGTTGCAGCACTGTGGTTTGAGCTAATGGACAAGTCCTGGGCATGCATGGAAGACGAACAGCCATCCCTGTGCACACCCCTGCCCACAGGAGTTCCCTCTATTAGGAGTTTCATAAGTACTATCAGAATCCTGGTTAGATATAGGTGTTCTGCATGACTATGAGTGGTATCTAGCACCAGATATACCATAGCCATGACTGTCATGACTTCAAGGGCACCCTTTCCTGCCTATATAAAGCCACACATCTAATGTCACTGTGAAAGTGTTGGCGCTGTGTGGCCGTGACCTTGGCCATCCACATCCATGTTGGGTAGTATCACTTTGGAAGAACTGGACTGGCTGCATGGACCATGCCTGCCACACAGCATCTATAGCTGAGAGTACCTGCCTTGACCCAGTATGTGAGCAAGTCTATCACAAAAGTAAAACATACAAGAAATGCACTACTGGAGGTCATCCTGCAAATCCTGATGTGCCTGTATTATTTCTGTAAACATTGAAATGATATTACAGTTTGCCTTCATGATCGCCCTGCATATTTTTTATGTCACATCCATTAACAAAGCTACTTCAAGGAGGAAGGTGGTTCCCATGTCTTCAACATGCACCAGTACACATTCCTATGTGGTTACCCTCCCAGATTATGGAGGACTTTGATGCCTGAAGTACAGGTAGTGACATACTGCCCTGACTGAGGTTGTTTGCACTAAGTTGTGTGGTACATGCCTGTTGGATGTCTACAGGCAAAGATGATGTCTCCATAGTCTAAAAGGGGGATCTTGTGGTCACATCCCCCTTGTCCAACACAGACACTGTACTCCCTGACCATGCCAGCTGTTCCCCATAGTTATCATCAAAGTCAGGTGACAGTAGAACATCAGGCAGTAGAAGTTTCATTGTGTTAGTACCAGACAGAGAATCACCTATGAAGACAGTGTATCTCAAAATCCAGTATAAGTATAACCCATTATCTCTACTTCATTGAAAATGCAGATATAATATAATGGTTACCAGCACTAATGGATAATATACCTTACCTCGTGCAGTTGTCCATAGAGGTTGTATCTCTGATATATCTATATTACATGACGCATATAGCATTAATGAGATATTCATCAATAAAGGGAACAATCTTTTAAAAGGAATCATTCCTTAATACATAAAAAGCAAAGTACACCTTGGGATGTTTTTTGGACATGCAGCAGCTCAGTTTTGAGGTCCATCACCAGATTGCAGGACTGTGATAATTCTGTTCCCTTTCTGAGAGATGCCAGAAACTCCTCCATCTTCATCAGAGGAGCTTCATTCGTTGTGAACCCCTCCCATCACCCATACCTAACAACCTCTTAGGATGGGAAATCTGGACAAAGCTTAAAATAATGGTGGGACAAAGGCCCAAAAATAGGGACGTAATTAAAACATTGCTCTTATAAACTTAGAAAGTTGCTAGAATAACAGGTTTTGTGTTAGCATGCATTTTTTTCTGAAGGATATTAAGCTTGAAATCCAAATGTCTGTCATTATTTAGTGAGTTCAGTCCTCAATGATTTGCCAAAAAAAAAGCAAATTTTATGAGGAACACACCAAAAATGCAAGGTAAAAATCTGGACAGTCTGCAAAAATCTGGACAGTTGAAATGTATCCTTACTTTCCCATGTAAGGCATAGAGTACATTTTTCTGCATTATGAATAATGTCTCTGACCCTGTGTCTGACCTGCTCATTGGTGTAGTCCTGGCTATTGACTTTATTGATGTCAACAACATGATTCTGCCAAGCATATCCTCAGTAGAGCTAGTTAGCAGACCCCAGCGTGAACAGCTTTTGACCATGGAGACAGACAACCTGCAGCAGCACCTCATTCTGTGCATGAGAGAACCTGCTTTTCCTAGTCTTTCCCTTTCCAGATATTTTGCTGTGTTGGAAAACAATATTCAGAGTGAGTATGCAACTATGGACTGTCTGTCAAGGTACTCTAAACTGTATAGCACCCTTCATGCACACTCAGATGGGACTGTTAATAAAAGACATCGGTGCATGTTTTATGAACTTCAAACACTAACAGACACACATGCAACAATACAAAACAAAAAAAAAAATCCTTAGTACAAATGCTCAGACATGCAGTTAACTGGTCTGACAACTGTCCCCTCCCTATTGTCACTGTACTTTTTTTATGTTGTTGTGTCTTTCGGCTTTTCCCGGTTAGGGGTCACCACTGCAGAACTCTGGTCTGCTAATAATTGGCAGTAGATTTTTACATGTCAAGTTGCAGGCCCTGAGGCACAACGTTCAATGAAGGTACGCCCATTCATGCATGTCTCCACACAGAAGACGCTCTAGCTGAGAATCGAACAGGACAACGTCTTACTGTGAGGCGACAATGCTACCGCAGCACCACCACCGCAGTATTCACTGTACTTTTTTTAAACAGTTTGCAAAATGTGCCCTTACATAGGAACATCATTGTCTAATACCTGTTGTTGATAATGTGAGCAGACACACAGTCACCCACATGCACATTATCATGTCGGACAAAGCTGTACTGGTATCTAGTGAGTGTGACAGCACCTTGCTACTGTTATACACCCCTATGTGGGTCTGATTAAAAGAAAACTCTATACAGTTATATATGTGGCCTATCTTATCACAAGGCAGTGCTGGCCTACCGCCTTTAATAGCTACACTTCACATTTGCTTTTGGATGTGCTTCCCATTGACCTTCATAGCACTTTGGATAGTCTATCTCTGTGCTTCACTGACCACTCTTCCCTTGTTCTTAGTTGTAAGGAAAATGCTGCATATACCTTTAGCAAGTATTATTCAGCTGTCAGGTGGGCTGATTACCTTCAATTGGTGAAACTCGTTGTCAGAATGTAACTCTATAACTCCTGTAGGATGTTGAGGCTGTCTGCAGCTGCCTTGGTTTGTACTGTTCTGATTCAGCCCTTTGAATGAGATGATTATACAGATGAGGGCTCAGCTCATGAATGCCTCTGAATCACTCGTTGCATGGATCAAGCCCATAAACAGACTATCACAGTTTTTCATGTCATTGTGCACATGTCTTAGCACCTGGGAGGTGCACATCTGTAGACATGGTAATCTCAGTTGGAGATTCCTGTGCAACCCCTTGTATAAGCCTGATAGCCATGGCTTGACCAAAGAGCACTATCTTCTGAAGATCTGCAATAGATGCTACATAGCTCAACTGTGGCTGCCATATTTCACTCCTCATACCATCTACTGTACCAGTTCAAAATGGCATTGATTATCTCGAACCCCGCTACTGGCCACAGTGCTGAGTTGCTCTATATTGCACAACAATTCTCAGGAAACAGGTATGACCATGAGATGCCAGGCATTATTCACTGGTATGAAACCTTGTGAATGGCTATAGCTTCAGATGGCACTGGTACATGCAGGAAGCCACAGTTGTGGTCTCAGGAAAGCAAAGTCTTTGTCTGCCTCTTGCATAGAGACTACCAAGACCATTTGCTTGAGGACCATTATGATGGTCCCAAGTACAAGGTGGATGCCTGGCACTGCCTCACCAAGGTAGTTACCAATGAGACTGGTATTCCCAGTATGGATGGTATTGTACTGTACTGCACTTACATCTCTTTTTTTTCTGCTATAGCTCTGGATGCAGGAGCAGAAAATCACCAGCAGTACTAGGGCATGTTGGCCCATCTTCCCAGACACAGGGGTGAATACATCTGCTCTATACTGTATATTTTGAAATTGTTTATTTCTAACTTTTTCAACATAGTTATTGGGCACACATCCATGCTTCTCCAAACTTCTTACGTAGCTTCATTATGGGAAATATGCTGTCATATTTTGGTTATTGCATGTAGCCTGTTGGCCACTTTTGGCAGTTAACCATTTCTGTGGTTTGTTAGTATATAGGGTTATTAGTTGCTGAAAGGAGGGCGGATTTAGTGCTGCCTCAGTGGCTTTACATGCATTTTATTTGTCTTTTATGTTTAAAATGGGAGAATTCTAGGTTCTATTCCCATAAGAAGTGTTTTCTTTCCATCTAAATTGCACCTATTAGCATACTAGTGTGACTATTGCTGTTCTGTGCAAAAGACATCTATAAGGCCCCATGCAACTGACTTTGTGGGAGCTGCATCTGTTTATTAAGCCATTCCTGCATATTATTGGTTGCTGTTTACACACAATTATGACGGAGATGTCACACACAGGATAACATCTACAGTGCATAGGGGAGCAGTGTTAGTGGCTCAAAAGGTAGTATTTTTTCCTTTGGTTTAGAATGAGCTGGGTCTTTTCCCACACCAAGTTTATCTATTATTAAGACTGCAGTTCAACATAAGCAGATGCTGCTCTCCTGAATGTGTTGTCTTTTGGATGAGATATTAAACTTAGGTCTCTCCCGCTTGTGTCAAAAAGTGCACAGGAAGTTCCCAATGTCCTGGCCAAATTTCCTGTAATAATATAAATACCACCTCAGAGCTCCCCCAGAAAGAAGCTACTAGCCTAGTGGGCCTAACATGGACAACAAAGGCAAAATAAATAAAAATATGTATACGTATGTAGACACATTACTATATGAAATCTTACACATATATAGTCACAGGTTCTGCATTTAATACAGTTGCACATACAACTTACTCAGATTATAGAGGTTCCAATTTCATATTACAGACTTCTGCATTTGAGTAGGCCCCCTGCTGTTGTTACTGCCATTTTTTCATGTGAGTTCTGTAGTCCTGGGGAAAATTTTCTCTATCCCATCCACAGACCCAAATTGCGCTTGAACATGGACAGGGATGAACTTTGTTTTATGTGGAATGGGAATCTGTTCCACAGCAGCTGTATCCTCTGCAAAATATACCTTGCCCTCCAACAAGACAATCTGCTGATATTGCAGAAGAGATTTAGATCCCTATTCCAAGTATTCCTAATGCCATTGGAGTTGATGATGTGCAGTGCATCCATGAGTAATGGGTTCAAAGGTGTCTTGTATGCCAGACATGGGCCAGCTCTTAGCCGTCTGCAAGATATTCAGTATAATGAGAGGGATTTGAGCCAGTCCATTTGGAAATGTTGTTTAGGTCTTGTACACTTCAGTTAGGTATCTCTGTGGGCATTCCAGTTGTTGTATCTGTCTGGATAGATACACACCAAAGGAGGTATTATATTCAGTGACAGGCCTAATGAGGGCTGAGTAAAAGAGGACAATAAAATCCCTAGATTTAGGCACAATCCCATAATTTATAAGGTATGCAATATAGAAGGACTTTCTTACAACAATAGACACATGTTGTTGAAAAGTTAGGTCATTATCCATGTGAGTTCCCAAATACTGAGCAACTTGGTCAAGTCTTAGGAACCTTTTTGTCAGTGTGGTAAGTCCTTGGGTAGATGACCTCCCAAAGGATAAAATAATCCATTCATTTACAGAGGATGCTTGCAAAGGTAGTAAGTGACCTTCTGATCTGGTACTTTAATGCCTATATCAACTACCTGTAAACCTCCTAACAGTCTATATAATACTGACATGGTTTTGAGGAGGGCATTTTCAGAGTCATGTTCAATGTAGAAGTCGCAAATTCACAAACTATCTTATATAAATAAGCATCAGATTTTAGTAGGTTATCAGGCTATATTGCTGTGCAGTTCTCTCAGGCCACAGGAAAGTTCCTTAGTCCACTTACTAGCAGAAAAGTACTTCAGACCTCCTCATAATAAAACAAACAAAAAAAGAATGTACCACTCAATACAAAATCAGAACCCCACCCCCAACCACACATCTGAAGTAATCAACAGTTGGCTTATAGACATAAAGACAAGGCTCAAAATCAAGCACAGACTGTGAATATATACTTAAAAGTTGATAGACTAGCATGCTTTGGAATAGCATGCATTTACTGAAGGATATGACATCTGGAACTCAAAAGTGTGCCATTATTTAGTGACTGCTATTCTGAATGATTTGCTAGAAAATAAGCATTTTATGAGGAGCGACCAAGATATTATGCAAAATCAGGCGCATTCTGTGAATTCATGTACAGCTGAGAGCAATGTGATTCACTATGTGAGGCTTGTGTTATTCATTTGTAGTAAAATGTACATATTCATTGACTATAATCTTTCTGCATTTGCTATGATCTCACATAAACTCAATATATGAAAAAATGTTTTAGGTATTCATTTATAGACTCGCTTTATTCTCTCTAAAAGAGGATTGGAACACAGGGAGACTAGTATTTCCATTTAAGAAACACTATTTAGAGCAAATTCCTTGAGGTTTGAATGGGAGAACAAAATTTTCAAAATGCAAAGGGCAGGATTCACGAAGGCTTGAATGGAGTCTAAGAGTAGTGTAAGACTCCATGCAGCCTTCGCGATCCAGGAACAGCCCTAAAGTCCGTGTAAGAGACCAGCTAAAATGTCTCTTACACGGAGTGGGCGTGGATATGCTAATCACCTCAATTGCAGCTGAATAGCATGCAAATGAGGTAGATTAGCGATCCAGGAAGCCCAAAGCAGCCCGTGTAAGAGCCGTTTTAGCTGCAGAAATGTACTCAGTTGACAACTGAGTACGTTTCTGCAAAAAACACAATGGAGCCATGTCAGCTCCAAATAAAGGGTGCATATGTGTCAGGCAGCATGCCAATGGCCAAATATGTGGCCATTGTCAAGGTACCCCGATGCAAATCTGAGAAATAAATATTTTTTTTTTCCGGTGTTTGAACGCAGCGCAGCCCCGCGCAAATGGGCTGCGCTGTATAAAACATAAAAATGAAGGTTATAAACCCACAAATGTGGGTTTTATGCAATACATGGATTTACAATGCAGGGACCAGCAGACCAAAAACAACATGGCCACCGTTTAGTGGTTGCTAAGGGGGGAAGCTGAGTCTAAGAGATGTAACTAAGCATTAGTAGGCAATCTGATGCAAATGAGTGTTAGGATACTGAATTCCACTGTCACATAGCAAATGAGCACATTCTGAGTAGTGTAAGAGTTACATAAGGGGAGGAACAGAGTAGGAGATAGGTGACATCATAGGGGGGAATGGCAGAAAGAAATGCAGTTCATTGGAGGTCAGTGTTACATGACAGATGTCAGACACATATCATGGAAAGAGGAGTGCCACAACATAAGCATGGGAAAGTCAAGAAATGGAAGGTGTACACTGTTGCCTACACCAAAGTTTTTTGCTGGGCGTGCATGCACACGTGTGCACGCCATGAAGCGCGAGTAGGACAGTATGCACCCGTGTAAGGCAGACTGAGCATGTGGGAGCGTGTTGGTAGATGTTTAACACTGTTTGCGCTGGTGTGCGCGCATGTAGGGCAGACTGAGCATGTGGGAGCCTTTTGGCAGACTTGTAACACTGTTTGCATGGGTGTGCGCGCGTTTTAACCCGAATAAGCAGATTCTGAACCGTGTAAGCATGTGTGCGCGTGTGTAAGCCACTGTGAGCATGTTTCTGTTGGTATGCACGTTGCTCCCCCCTGAGGAAACAGAAAGGAAAAAGGAAGCAATAGAATTCGTAGGAAGCTAGCAGGGAATACTGCTGGAGCTAGCAGGTGAAAACAATTAGAAGCAGGCAATTACACAGGCAGAATAGTAGCCCAGCCCAGCACTTAAAACTCTGCAAACAGCAGTGCAGGATGTTTCTCTCAAGAGACACTGCAAGACAGGAGTAAGCTATTAGAAGTGAAAACTGAAAAAGCTGAACTCAGAGCAGAAATGTTAGGGGCTGCCATAGCTGTCATAATGAGACATAGGCGACTTGCTGAGGGTGGTGACAATGCAGATGGTGCCAGACAACCCACAGTGAGGAGACGGAGAAGAGTGTACAGGCCCAGGGTCACCCACCACGGGTTACATGAGATGGAGATAGTAGAGCACTATGGAGTGGACAGAGACCTCCTGCAGCAAATAGTTGAGCTGTGCAGGCCATGCCTCACACACAGAACCAACAGAGGGGAACCCATCCCAGTGGAAACCAAGGTATGTGTTGGCCTAAGAATACTAGCAACAGGTACCTTCCAAAGACCAACTGGTGATATGATGGGGATATCACAGGCATCAGCCTCCAGGGTACTGCATCAGTTCCTGGATGCCATGTCAGCACATGTTGGTGATAATGTATATTTCCCCAATGCCCATGAGGTATTGGCCAGCAATATGCGTCTCTTCCAGCAAATAGCAGAATACCCTGAGGTAGTGGGTGCAATAGACTGCACGCACATATGCATCAAAACACCAGCCAGTGAGTGGGGTAGGGCCTACATTAACCGCAAGGGCTTCCCCTCCATCAACTGCCAGGTCATGTGTGATGCCCAGGGCATAATAATGAATGTGTGTACTGGCTGCCCTGGGAGCTACCATGATTCCCACATCTGGCATTTGACGCAGCTGTACCATACATTTGCCAATGGGGACATCCCACACGGACACATAGTGGGGGGTGCAGGTTATGCACTGGAGCCGTGGCTGAGGACACCCATCAGAAACGCACACACACCTGAACAGGAGCGCCATAATGAGGCACACGCACAAACACGTAATGTAATAGAGCGTGTGTTTGGGCTGCTCAACTCACGGTTCCGGTGTCTGGACACATTTGGTGGAGCATTTGCAGTACACACCAACTACATGTACCCAAATTGTCATGGTATGTGCTATGCTACATAATATGATCTTGCGAAAACAGCTGCAGCAGGACCAGCATAGGGCTGGGCCAAACAGCCCCCCACCATTGCCAAGGCCATCACAGGCAGAGCGTGACTCGGAGGAGGAACAACCTGAGCCTGCCCCAGTAGGCAGAAGGAGGCGTGCCCAGTATGCCCTGGCCTTGGCAAAGAGGCAATGCATAGCACATACACTGGCTCAGTAGGAACCCTGGGAATGATACCTCCTCTGACTCACTCAAATAATAACAGGGATGCCTAAAATGACATGACCTGCTCACAAACATATACAGGGAGTGTAATATGTGCATCCGACAGAGGCAGCCCTGCAGCACCACCTGAGGCATGAATGCCATGTGTTAAGTAATGTAACACCATGTACTATATGCACACGTGAGGACTGTGACTAACATCCTACCCTCACCAAGCATCATGCCACATTATGACAATGAGATGATCAATTGCAATAATTGGCTGAAGTATTGCAGTTAGTCAAAGGGGATCCAATGTGTGCCAGCCTGGGATGACATGCTGAGCATGACATGATGCTCCACCTGCTAGGACTGGTGTGCACCTATCAGTGCAGGCTGTATGGATACTGGCAGAGGCTGTTTTTACCCACAGCATGCCCTGAATAGGTAAGGCTCAAAACACACACCTACCTCCATAGGTATCAGAAGGGATAAGAACCTAGATGTAATGCTACCCAATGCCAGAAGTCTAAACAGCAAGATGCATGCAGTCTAAACTCACCCAGTATGGAGAATGTTGATATCTGTGCTGTAACAGAAAACTGGGTCAAGGCTCACAACAGCACCCTAACACTACCAGGTTACACCTCATACTGTGCTGTACAGCCTCAAAACATGGAACAAGCTACAAAAGGAGGGTGACTAGCAATAATTGTCAAGGATAACCACACCCCCATGTTGGTACCACAACAAGAAGCAGCATGGACTAGCCATGGTCAAGTAATAGTGGCTAAAACTGCCTCCCAGTTTATAGCCTGCTACAGACTACCATCACAACACCAGGAACTGCACCTGGCCTATGTTGGAATACATGAATATATCAAGTCCTCCAAATCACATTATATTGGGTGACTGAAAATACCCAGACATAGACTGGGAGCATTATACTAGCTCCAACACTGTAGGACAAAAGTTCATAGAATCCATAAACCAAAATGCCCAGGAAAAATGTACCACTCCCACAAGAAGGGTAAGCATACTGGATGTGATAATCAGCAACATGGGTACTGGATGGCAAGATGAGAAGTGTATTGCTCACTGGTAAGACCAGACCATAGAGTAATCACACTGGATATACACATCCTGACCACAGTCCCTGGCCAGAAAACCACAGTGAAAAACATGTGTAAAGCAAAAGTTGCACTCCTCCAAACTGATGTGGAATCCATTAAAGCCCTGTGCAGATGCAAAATATGGGCCACACCTCAGAACCTGTTATACAGGCATTCCATGAACACTGCCAGGAATGCTTGGATTATGCAATCCTAAATTAAAACAAGACACAATGCCATACATGCAGGCATCTGGCATGGTGGACTCCAGCCATTACCAAACCATGCAAGAGAATGAGGAAGCTACTACATGATAGAGCAAACATAAAAAAAGAAGTAATCACTGATCAGTAGTATGGCAATAAAATATGTCCACACATACAATCCACTAAGGCCAGCTACAACAAGTTGAATCTGTGAATCTTGAGGCAATGTTACATCTGCCCCAAGTACACAGACAACCCTCAACTCCCCCTAAGAAATACAAATATATGTGAGAGATGCAACCATTTATCCAAACTAGAGGCTGAGCTCCCTCAACTCAGTACTCCCAAAACTAGTCAGGAGGAGAAGGTCACCACACACACCACAAACCCAGTCCCACATAGACCTATGACAACTGCAAACCAAAGACATAAACACAGAAAAACATTCCTGGAGGCCCAAATTACAAACACAACACACCAACAGAGGCCTCCAAAGCAGACACCCAATCAAACAACCTCCAAACATAGCACATGCAACACATAGTACACAAAGCTGGTGTGCCAAACAGTCACAGGCCAGAAGGAGAAACAACATGCCTGATACAGTTGTAATAGGTGACTCCATAGTGAGACACGCTGCTGTCCCGCACACCAGACTGAACAAGGGAAAGGGTACAGTAAGCTGCCTGTAGGCTGCTACAATACGCCACATAATACAAGTATGCAGGTCACCCAAAAGCAAGTAGAAATATGATGCAGTCATAGTCCATGCTGGTGTGAATGACCTGAGATGTACCTCCCTGGACTACATGAAAAGAGACATAGATGAGCTCTCCGATTATGTAGTCCAGGCCGGTATGACACTGACCATTTGCAGCATCCTACCCTCACCAAGAATGATGCCACAGTACAAACACAGAATGATCAGTTATAACAAGTGGCACAATTACTGGCGTCATTCCAAGGGGATCCAATGTCTGTCTGCTTGGGATGTCATGCTTGAAAAGCCACGCAGCTGTTCCAGGGATGGCTTGCACCTGTTACCCCTGGGCGCCTGGATATTGGATAAGGCTTTTGCCACCTCCATAGAGCCTTTCATAGGCAAGGCTGAAAAGACTAACCCACCACCCTAGAAAACATAAGTGGAAAGAAACATAAGGGTAATGCTGACCAATGCCAGATGTGTAAACCTCAATATGCATGCTCCCGAGGCCCTCCCCAGTATGGAGAACATCGATGTCTGTGCAGTGACAGAAACCTGCTGCAAGCCTCCTGACAGCACACCAGCACTACCAGGTTATACCACATATCATGCGTTATGGCCCCAAAACCTGGAACAAAACATAAAAGGGGGGTGAGTATCCATATTCAGCACAGACACCCATACGTCCAGGTAACTGACAATGCACAAGGCATTGGAGTCCACCCATGTGCAACTAACCGTAGGCAAGACTGCTGTACAGTCTGTAGCATGCTACAGACCACACTCTCACACACAGGAACCCCACCCAGCCATCCTGAAGACACTGGACAGTATGAATGTCTCACCAAATACCAAACAAGGTACTCACAAATTACCACATATGTGGTAAACCATTATGTATGGAAGGAGTAATCAGGGACCTAGGGACACAAGTGGACAGTAACTTGTTATGTGACACTCACATTGCCAATGTGGCTAGGAAGACTGTCTATATTGCACACCGTATCATGAAAGGATTCACATCTACGTCAACAGAGGTCATTGTGCCCCTATACTGTTCTCTTATCAGACCCATAATCTAGTACAATGCCTCATTTGGGATGTACCTTACCTGACACCTGCAGCAGTTAGAAAGACCCCAAAGGTACCTCACCAAGAGGATAAAGAGTCTCAAATATATGTCATATGCTGCCTGGCTGTAGACACCCCAGCTGAATGCAGTCACATACTGCCTACACAGAGGCATTGTATGTCTGTTGTACAAGGCCATGTCCAACCCAGGAGTAATGGACATGCCCCACTCCAGAAAACTCAAAGCCATCAGAGCTGTGAGAGTGAGAGATGTCAACCTGAACACATAATGAAATAGGATGTGATGGAGGGACAGATACATAACCCAGAGGCTCCCCACACCCTGGAACAGAATCCCACTCCATGTTAGGCAGAGCCCCTCACTGACACTTTTCAACAGGAATCTTGCCAAGTGGATGGATGATCGTAGATTTACACTGGGGGTCTTCACTGTGTCACGTCCAGACAGAGGCACAGCAAAGCAAATCATAAATGGCCATAATATTCACATAGCAAGGGGTGAAAGCCACACACACTCTGGCTAGGCTTACAAATGCCCTAGGGTGGATAGCCTAGTATGAACCTATGAACCTATGAAGATACAAATTGTACAGGACACTAAGGATAATCCCAAGGCTTCCTCAACTGATGGTAGGAACCGTGTTGGGAATTCACAGATATGCTCTGAATCACACAAATATTACAAACAACATACCAAACACACACACATATTGCCAACATACATCCTGACAGGTGCAGTGCAAACCGGCCCCCACCAGAATGCAAAATATCTATCCCAGCAGACTGCTGGCCCCCTGACATTGCAGATGCTGAGGTAACAGCCAGCATCTACAAAGCAAAACACACAGCAGCAATGGTATGAGATGGTGTCCTGGGCTGAGTCCAACATGGACTCCAAGAAGAATGGAATGCCAAATCACACTACTGCTCAATGTCAGCCTTACCAGAGGATATGTACCCAAAGAGCAGTGTACAACAACAGTGGTCATTCTCAACAAAGGTGTTGCCTGAATGGATACTGAAAACTACCACCCCAGAATCCTGAGTAGCTTGGTCTGCACAGCTATGGAAAGGATCAGCATGTACCGCAGACATAAAGATATTGGGGACCTACTGACACCGGACCCTACCCAGTGTGGCTTTCTTAAGTGCAGATGCTGCCCCTAAACATGTTTGACTCATTTGAAACAGTCATTAAGGTCATTGATGAGGGCAATGTGGTCCACACAGCATAGCTGGACCTTGCAAAGGCTTCCATACAATACCCTATGTGTTCATTATAGATATGCTCACCAGCTTAAATATAAACCCCTATGTCAGTAGAGGGGTTGCAAACCAGACCAAGGACAGAACTGACATGGTCAGACATGCTGCAGCCATGTCAGACTACAAACCAGATATAACTGGCATCCCACAAGGCTTGGTTCTGGGACCTCCCTCGTTTGGTATATATGTCCCATAGGTACAGGCCAACATGGAAGGACTGTGTCTGAACATGTTTGCAGAGGACTACAAACTGCCCACCATATCTGACCCTCCAGCTGACACAAGCATCCCACAAAAGGTCCACATTGAAACAGACAACTGGTGCCATAGCCATGTCAGCAAGCTAATTGCAGAAAAGTGTATAGTCAACCTCCGTGGATATACAGTAAGTGCCCACCAATTACCACATAGGTGTTAACCCATTACATACTTAACATGTAATGAGAGACCTGGGGACACAAGGTGATAGATATCCTGCATTGGACAAACATGTGGCTGTACTGTTTACAGAAACATACCATATACCCACCTAATCATGAAGGTTGTCAGATCTAGATAAGGGAGGTCATTGTGGCTCTGCAGTCATCCTTCATCAGCGTTACAATTGACTACAATAGCCCCTGTGGGATGTACCTCAGCAGACACCTCCATCAACTGTAAAGTCCCCAACAGTACCTCTCCAGGAGTATCAAAGAGCTTGAACAGATGCCATGTGTTGCCTGATTAAACAAACTGCAGCTACACACACTGCCATACTGCCCACCCAGAGGCAGGCTGTGCCTGATGTATAAAGCCATGTCCAAGCTGGAATCAATAAACATGCTGCACCTTGTACAATCTGAATGGCAGTGAGCTATGCACATGAGAGATCTGAACCCCAGCACTAACATACATAGGACAAGCTGTACTGCATGATCCATAACACAGAAGCCACCCCCACTCATGAGTAAACTCCCAGTACAGGTTATCCATAGAGTCACTCATCGATTCTCCTCAAGAGGAATCTTGATGAGTGGATGGGAGATGGTAGGTTTACCCTGGGTATCACTGTTATGTCACAGGTAGACGGAGGCACAGTATACTAACCATGACATATGTCATGGCAAACTCTACTTACAATGTGTGTCGAAGGACAAACACACTCTCCGACTAGCATTAGAAATGGCCTAAGGCACATCGCTAGTGTTTGCAAATGTACACCTATGTTGTGGAATACACTACCAATGTTGGACAAGCCTGGTTTAAGTAGTTGATATCTGTACATAATGCAACATGGTCAGATGTGCACAACTGGCCCCTACCCAGGCTGTTGTGCTCACTATGGAACTGTAAAGCAGTGATAGGACTAAAGCCCAGGATACTGTCTACCACAGTGAAAGCACTGAACCAGTACACTATACGGTACTACAGTGTTAGGTCAGTATGAAAGGATGTTGACAACTGTATGCAAAGTATCCCATGCAAACCCTGCAGGCACAGTATAATCCCTGTTGTGTTCATACACAAAGCAGTTGGACAGTAACTACACAACATGACACACAACACACAACCATAAACGGGAGATATTTGTTGAAGTACACACTCATCCACAAATGTGGTGGGCTGCAGAGTTCAACATATGGAAAGCTCACACTGGGCATGCTCGCACACTTTGATAAATGAGACATATGTCAGACAACATGCTATGGGAAGGCTGAACTGGGCATGCTCACACACTTAGGCCAAATCTCAGTTTAGCAGTTGGCCACACATATCTGGTATTTGTACGTGTTATTCCATGAACCAACCACATTACAGCAATCTGACCAGTGCACACAGTTAAATGACTACAGAGACATACGTGATATAGTGGATCCCTCCCATATGCAAACATTTTCTACAGATACACAAGTTGTTCATACAAACAGGGAATGCTATGGCAATAAAGACCTGCAAACAGTCTATCAGCAACAAATAATGTGCATTTGACAATTAAACATATGGGTGTAGAGGTCAACACTAGACTGTTTGCCCTAGGGAATGACAGCTTAGCCAGAGTGTTCTTGGCGTCTGCCTCCCCAGTACAGTGGGCCACTGTGCCACTGTAAAGTAGGTCACATAAGGCACCGTGTGAGGCTAGTGTGCTGTGCCTCTGTCAAGCAGGGACACAGTGGAGATCCCAGGGTTTGAATTTGCTAAGCCACAGCCATGTTGTTGGTGTGTGCTGGAAGAGGGTTGCTGAGGACCTCTAACAGTAAGTGGGCATCAATAACAGACTGAGGGGAGCCTTATCTGCATTGTCTGGACAATTTCACTGTCAACACTGTGTCGTGATGATTATGAGGGATTGAAGTGCCGTGCCGGTACTGTTCAGAGATGTCCTCCCTCTGTGGGCTACTGCTCTGCAATGTATTAGCTTACTCTGTCTGTTGGACAGCTCATATATGGCTGGTGTACATCTGGCAGGTGTCCTGTTGTGGAGCAGTCATGGGTATATTTGGGATAGCATGATCAATGCAAAAATTCCACATGCTCATAGAATGCAATTGTCAAGGATTATGCAGAGTGGCCTGTATACTCCCCCAGCATGGGTCTTTTGAAGTCTTCAACCCCAGTCTTCACAAGTGTAAAGTCTGCTTTTGATAAATACAGTTTGTTTGCAGTGACAACCTTGCCTGGGGGTGGGGATGGGATATGGATAGCCAGGGAAAGGTGGGTATAGTCAGATATCAACAATGGTGGTCTACCTCTGGTGTGGAACAGTGAGTACCCATGTTGTAGATGGTCAGGTGCAATATGTTTTCCCCCTTGTGGCTGTGGTGAGTGGTTCTGCCATAGCACATGGACTCACAAATTGTAGTGGCTGTAGGGTAATGTTGTAGAGGCCTGAGTAATTCCCACACACAATATGCCTGTACCTGACGTTAACAACTGGAATGGTGTATGTGAACACCGGCATATCTTGGCACTGTTCCCAGGGAAGCAAAGTGTGTCTCCTGGATGTGGGAGGGGTGGTCAGGACTGGTTGTGTTGTGTGTTACAGGTCCTGTGGTCACGAAGCATGGTATAAAACATAACCTGCCAGTGCGATGTGCATATCTGACCCTGACGTAGGTGGCTGCAAATGCATATATATGCTATCCCCCACCTGACAGGTAGTACCAGATGTACATACCTCTGTAGAAATAATGATGTCAGCACCCTATAAATACTGCAGGTGCAGAAGAGATACCCAGTAATTCGGATAGTGCCCTCCGCTAATGCGTCTCCCTCAAGTGTCATAATATAGTTAGGTAGGGGTTTGAATCCTGCAAATGATCAGTGTGTGGGTGGGTGAGTGGGGTTGGTGTGTGTGAAAGTCTGTATGAAAGAAATATCCCTTTTGGCAACAAGGAGAACACACTACAGGATGCACATTCCCCTTTCTAAACACTAATGATGTCAGCACCCTATAAGTAAAGCAGGAGAAGGGAAACCTCCCAATAATGCGAATAGCGCGCTCTGCTAATGCGTCCGTCTCGAGTGTCATAACATAATTAGGTAGGGGTTTGAATCCTGCAAATGCTAAGTGTGTGTGGAGGGGGTTAGTGTGTGTGCAAGTCTGTATGAAAGAAATGTCCCTTTTGGCAACTAGGAGAACACACTACAGGATGCACATTCCCCTTTCTAAACACTGATGATGTCAGCACCCTATAAGTACAGCAGGAGAAGGAAAACCTCCCAGTAATGCGAATAGCGTGCTCCGCTAATGTGTCCGTCTTGAGTATCATAACACAGTTAGGTAGGGAATTGAATCCTGCAAATAGCAAGTGTGTGTGGGAGAGGGTGAAAGTAGTGTGTGTGCAATTACATGTGTGAGAGAACTGACCCTTTTGCCAACCAGTACAACACACCAGCTGCTGCATATTCCAATCTCTACACAGAGATGATGTCAGCACCCTACAAGTACAGCGGAAGAGGGCAAATCTCCCAGTAATGCAAATAGCACGCTCTGCTACTGCGTCTCTCACTACTGTCATAGCACAGATAGTTATGTCATTGGATTCCAGACATGCCACGTGTGTTTTTGTCACACAGAATGCCCATGTGTGTGGGTTGTTGTTCACAATAATGCATGACATTGATTAAAACAGTAATGGCAATGGACACAGATGATGTATGTGTGTGCCAAATACACATATGTACCTGTGACCTTCAATAGTTACCATGTCTGATGCCTGCCACATGTGAATACATGGTATTTGCACTGGATAACATTATGACTGTGGTCTTCTGTGAGGGTGCTGCATGTGGTATGTGTATATACAGTGTGATATGTAGATGGTATCAACCTAGCAGCGAGGGATACACATCTGGTCTGGGGCATATAGTCTACATGTTGTTGATGAACAGGTGCTGCATGTTTTCACCTGTTGTGGGAGTGGTAACAAGTTGTTCCATAGCAATGCAGTGACTACATGCTAGGAACCTTTTAGCTAGGGTGTTGTAGCTACAGTAATTCATCAGCATTCAGTAATTCGTCAGCATTCCTGGGGAGGTTATGATGCCAACCAAGGTCAGGGTCATACCAGCCTGTGCCACATGCTCAGAGAGCCCTTCCATGTTCCCTATCATGTAGTCCAGGGAGTTACATTACAGGTCAGCCATAGTGGCATGGACAATGACTGAGTCATATGTGTCCATGCCTCTGACTGACCTGTATGCTTGTGTTATGTGGTGGACCATAGTGCCCCATGGGCATATCACTGTGACCTTCACCTTGTCCAGCCTGGTGAGCGTGACCTCACTGTACCGGACAATAAAGGTACCTAACACAACTGTAGCAGGTGTGTTGTCTAGCCGTACAGGCTGTAACTGTTTGGCACACAGGATTTGTGTGCTATGTGTTATGCGTGATGTGTTCTGGCATAATGTATGCCTGTATGTCAGCTGCAGAGGTGTTTGCCGCTCAGGCAGGATGCTATTCTTAGGCTCCACGAATGGCCCATTGAGTTCACATGCTTGTATTGCTGTCAGTGTAGGTCTACATCAGACTGGTATTGTAGTCACTGTAGTATTTCATGCCACCTGACAGGTTATGCCAGTACTGGGTTCAGAGTGCTTAGTCCCCAGTTTGGCTATGTGGTTCCATCTCATACATGTGTTGTACGTCCATGTGTAGGGGAGGGGGTTGACTGTGTACATGTGGCAGCTGTGACATTGCCACATGACCCACATATTCCACAACTGTACCATAGAGGTGACTGACAACTGACCTTTGCACATGCTACCATAGTATTGTGATTGCCATGGTGATTAACAGCACATAGGGCCAATGGGGAACAAGGTACATAGGTTCTTAGGTTCATAGGTTCATACTAGGCTATCTGCCCTAGGGCATTTATAAACATAGCCAGAATGTGTTTGGCTGTCGCCATCCATTGTAAATTTATCTTGCTATGCCCTTTTTCGAGGTTAGTATACTGTGCCTCTGTCTAACAGTGACACAGAAGTGATACCCGGCGTAAACCTATGATGTCCCATCCACTCATCAAGATTTCTCTTGAAGAGAGTCAATGAGAGACTCTGCCTAACCTGGACTGGGATTTTATTCCAGAGTGAAGGGAGCTTCTGGGTTATGAATCTGTCCCTCCAGCATGTCCTATTTATTTCAGTGCTGAGGTTCAGGTCTCTCAAGCGTGTAGCTCGATGGGATTTGGATATTCTGAGGTGCAGCATGCCCATTAATTCCGGGTTTGACATGGCTTTATACATCAGGCAGAGATCGCCTCTGAACAGGCGGTATGCCACTGAGTAGAGCTGGAGTTTCTTTAACCGGTCAGCATATGGCATCTGTTTGAGCACTTTGATCCTCTTGGTGAGGTACTTTTGGGGTCTTTCCAGTTGCTGCAGGTGCCTGGTAAGGTACATCCCAACAGGGGCATTGTACTCAATTATGGGCCTGATGAGGGATGAGTAAAGAGGCACGATGTCCTGCCCTGATCTAGATGTGAATCCCTTCATGATGAGGTGGGCTATATAAAATGTTTTTCTAACCACTTTGGCCACATGGTTGTCAAATGAGAGATTGCTATCAACTTGGGTCCCCAGGTCCCTAATTACTTCTTCTGTACTTAATGGATTACCACCTATGTGGTACTTTGTGGGCACTTTGTTTTTGCCAAAGGGGATGACTATACACTTTTTGGCATTCAGCTTGAGGCCATGGCTCTGGCACAAGTTGTCTGTTTCTATGAGGCCCTTTTGGAGGATGCTTGTGTTGGCTGGAGAGTCGATTATGGTGGTCAGTTTGCAGTCATCTGTGAATTTGGTCAGCCACAGTCCTTCCATGTTGGCCTGTACCTCTGATAAATATATACCGAACAAGAGAGGTCCCAGGACTGAGCCTTGTGGGACACCACTTGTAACTGGTTTGGAGTCTGGCATGGTTCCAGCAATTCTAACCATGTGGGTTCTGTCCTTGAGCCAGTGTGCAATCCATCTAGTGACATAGGGGTTTATATTTAAGCTGGTGAGCTTCTCTAGAATGCCCGAGTGGGGTATTGTATCGAAGGCTTTTGCAAGGTCCAGGTAGCCTGTGTGGACCACCTTCCCCTCGTCAATGGCCTTGGTGACTGTTTCAAAGAAATCAACCAGGTTTGAGAGGCAGGATCTGCCCTTAACAAAGCCAAACTGGGTATGATACAGTGTCTGTAGGTCCCCAATATCTTTATTTATGAGGTCCATGATGATCCTTTCCATAGCTTTGCAGACCAAGCTAGTCAGGCTTATGGGGCAATAGTGTCCAGGATCCGTTGAGGCACCACCTTTCTGTAGAGGGACCACTGTTGCTGTATGCCACTCTTTGGCCACATATCCTGTAGTAAGGCTGGGATTGAACAGTAGTTTTATGTTTGGGTGTAGCTCTTCTTGGAGTTCATGTAGGACACAGCCCGGATACTGTCTGGTCCCATTGATGCAGTGTTTATTGCTTTGGAGAGGCGGCTCTTACCTGAGCATCTGAGATGTCAGGGGCAGCACTCTGCTGGGATAAATATTTGCCCTTTCGGTGTGGAGGCGTTTGCGCTGAACCTGTCAGCTAGGATGTTGGCAATGTCTGTGGGTTTGGTGTTTCTATTGACATTTTGGACTACCTCTGAGCATATCTGGCAATTACCACCCAGGTTCCTAACATAACTAAAGAAAGCCTTGTGATGATGCTTAGTGTCCTGTGCAATTTTCTCTCGAAGCTGACCTTAGACAATCTTATGAGTGCCCGTAGTTTTTTGCTAATACTGATCAGTGATGCCTTCCCTTTTTGGGATTTTGCTGTATCATTTAGTAGCTTCCTCCTTCTATTGTATAGTTTGTTTATGGCTGGGGTCCACCAGACAGGACGTCTGCCTTTGGAGGATTGGGTCTTGGTTTTATTCGGGATCGCATGATCCATACATTCCTGAAGGTGTCCATAGAATGCGTTTATAGAGGAATCTGCGGTCTGGTCCGTATTTTCCACAGGCCCAGGGGCTTTGAAGGTTTCCACCTCAGTTTTGAGGAGTGTGAAATTTGCTTTAGAGAAGCTGTTCACTGAGGTTTTCTGGGCAGGGGGTGGGGTCGGGATGTGAATATCCAGTGAGATTAGTTTATGGTCTGATCTTACCAGTGAGGGATACACTTCTGGTCTGGAGCATAGAGTCCCCATGTTGGTGATGATCAGGTCCAGTATGTTTTCCCTTCTTGTGGGAGTGGTAACAAGTTGTTCCATAGCATTTGAGTTTATATATTCTAGGAATCTTTGGGCTAGGGTGTTGGAGCTAGAGTCATGCCCCCAGTCTATGTTTGGGTAGTTGAAGTCGCCCAATATAATGGTGTTTGGAGAGACCTTCATATTTTCCACTGTTCTCAGGAAGGCCGAGGGCGGTTCTTGGGTTTGGGAGGGTGGTCTGTGGCAGGCTATAACCTGGAAGGCAGTTTTACCCATTGTTAGTTGCACATGGATAGTCTCTGATGCTTGGTGCTTTGCCACCAACCTGGAGGTGTGGGTATCTTTGATGAATATCAATACTCCCCCTCCTTTTGTGGTTCGGTCCAAGTTTTGGTGCTGAAAACCATGGTATGAGGTATAACCTGGTAGTGCTGGGGTGCTCTCAGTAGCCCTGAACCAGGTATCTGTTACTGCACAGATATCGATGTTCTCCATGCTAAGGAGAGTTTCGAGTGCATGCATCTTGAGGTTTAGACTTCTGGCATTGAGTAGCATTACTCTTAGTTTCTTATCCCTTGTGATACCTATGAAGGTGGGTTTGTCATTTGAGCCTTGCCTAAAAATGGCACTATGGGGGTAGCAAGAGCCTTTGCCAATATCCAAAAGCCCAGGGGTGACAGGTGCAAGCCATCCCTAGTGAAGCAGGTGGTTCAACAGAAGATGAGTATGTGAGGGTGTAGTGCCTGTGATTAGTTAGCAGTGGCATATATGACTGCTCATGTGGACAAATGCCAGGTAAGTCATATGCAATGTGTCACAGGCAACGTACATGTGAACAGGACAAACAGTGACATTCTGTCAAGTGAGACATGGACATACATATAGTAAGCTATGGAGATGTCACTAGGAGTCCACAGAAGCTCTGTAACTATGCATTGCAGGTGGGATCAGTATTCCAGGGTAATTGCAAGCATACATGCATGCAAACAAAGCTACAGTAAGCAGGGCTGCATGTAGTCCATTGTACAACAAACAAGCTGTACCACTTCCAGTAGGTAACACTGCAAATATGCAGGCACTATGCACATGTACATGGAAATACACAGGTCAGATGGCTAGGGTCCAGTCTCAGCGCACACAAGTGTACAGACCATGTACCGTCAGGATGTACAATAACTGGATGAAAACCCATGTGCTCATACCTGCAGTAATACACATGTCAAATAACAGACACTGAGCCTTCACTCAGTGGTTCCATACTTAGTAGGATGTATGCTACCTGGCCTGCCACCACAGTATCCCTGACATGTATTGGGACTCTCCCTCCTGTGACAGTTAGTTTTGTGTGTTGGGGCTGTCTAGCATGGTGTGAGATGTGAGCTTGCAGTGCTAGGGTGCTCCTGTGTGTCCTGTACCAGTCGTGTAGTAATGCACACATATCAACATCCTCAAACATCCGCATTGCAGAGTCCAGTGTGGGCAACATGCCACTTGCAGTTTACATGTCCATCATTGCATATTAATACTTTCATTACCTTATCCCCTGTGCTACCTATGTATGTAGCCTTCTGTTGACATCCTTACCACCAGTATGCCAACATGTGCAGATGATACACTATGGTACTTACCATGGGTGTAGACAACAGTACATGACAATCATACCCTTGCTGCATCAGGCATGCTGTAATATACCCACAATTATTTCAGCACACAGTACTGTTAACAACATGATACTATTACTACACGTCTATGTAGTCACCCTGTGCATCAGCAACATGTTAACCTGTACCTGCACTGATGTTACAGATTACAGGAGGTGGCACAGTTTCATCATATGCACAGGGTGTGAACTTGGTATGCCTGAGTCAGCCACCGATACCACCAATTGACATGTATGTGTATGTGTGTTGGTGAGGGACAGCAGTACAAGGTGGGGCAATGTTGATGCAGTGCGTGTATGCGGTAGCCCTAGGTGTTGTCAATTCGCATGTGTGTATGGATGCACACAGTTCCACCTCTTGGCTGCCATATACTGGTGTTTGTGGACAGCCACAGACTGTACCTGCCAGGTCATACAGATCAGTGTCTCTGGCCACGGACACGGTACCTGTGCCTTGCAGGGGTGCTACGGACCGTATCCGGTACCAACCCAGACTGGGTACTGTCATCAGAAGCAGGTGTTCATTGACTGGACACAGATCCCTGTCAGGCCTGGCCAGAGCCACGTGCACGTGGTCTCCTGGGGCGGTCTGATGACAGCACAGACCCAGCATTGCTGGGGCTGCTGCTGGCACTATGGGGGCGGCCGCGACCCTGTTGTCATCTGCGATGACTGCCAGCTGCTGCTGTTGCTGGCATACACCCATGTCGACACCTCAACCATCCACCATCGCCCTGGCTCATGGACATGTAGTTGTGGAACCGGTCTAATATGTCCCCACAACGTCTGTCTATGACATCGGTGAAATTACGGATGGCAGCCGCAATGTCACGCATACTGTCAGTCATGGCTGTGCGACATGCTGTCAACTCCCTCAGACCCTGTCTGGTGTACCATTCCATACGTGACTGTGCCTGCATGACAGCCCGAAACATAGCTGAGGTTGTAAGACCTCTGTGGGCACGTCTGACAGGGGCAGTACGCCCACGGATGCTCCCACGAGAACCCCTGGACATCTGTCTGTGTGGTACCATCTCAGGGCCATGCCCATGGCTGCTGTGTGGGGAGGTATATGCCACAGATACCACATTACCCTGGTCAATACCCACTGTATGCTGTCCATCACCTAGGGACATTGGTGACAAAGGGTGTATTGGCAGGATAACTGTGTGCATTGATGGGGTTGACAGCTGTGTACTGTCAATCGGCTGACCAATGATTGACCCTGGCATACCTTCCTGTGCCATTACACAGATGTCATCATTATCAGTACCCATGGCACCTGCTTCAGATTCCCTGCTGCATGACACCAGAGCAGCACCAGAACCTGTGGGAGGGAAACAGGAAACACAGTTTACAATGTCTACACAATATTACCAGTGATGCACACATCCACACATGCACAGGTCCAGACATGCACATGTGCACACATGCACACATGCGCACATGCACAGGTGCACAGGGGCACACATGCACACATGCACAGGTGCACATGCACACATGTGCACATGCACACATGCACACATGCACAGGTGCACACATGCACAGGTGCACACATGCACGCATTCGCACGTGCACACGTGCACACATGCACGCATGCACAGGTGCACACATGCACACATGCACACATGCGCACGTGCACACGTGCACACGTACACATGCACACAGTTGCACACAGTTGTACACTACTCAGTATGTGAGATATCAACACACAGACACAGACACACCTGCATGCATACACAGAGCACTACTAAGTGAGCCTAATGTTACTATTACTATCAAGACTATTAAAGGTATTGTTAATACACACTCACCAGCATGGATAGGCTGCATTGCTGTTACACCGGAGGGACTTGCAGAAGTGAGGAAACTAATGTCAGTGGGCACAACTGTGCCATTGTTACTGAGTATGATACAGGTCAGTAGTACAACAGTCGCCTTTCACAGGTCAGCTGCTGATATTGAGGATATCACACTTGCACATTAAATACTATGATGACAGCTACAAACCAAGGACACACATCACACATGCATTAACTACCAGTGTACACAACAGTCAACTATACATATGGCATATTACCTACACGCTCATAGTCTTGCTGCTGCGTGGCTCCAGCCTCCATCATAATGCATGTCTGCTGCTGTTGTTGTTGGCGTACTGGAGCCACTACACTCATGAGTAGTCCCTCCAGTCTGGTGAGTGGGGGATGTGTAGCCACCCCACCACCTGTGGCGACCTGTTGCCTGTGGATATCCGATGCACGCTGACGGACATTTCTGATTAAATCACTGCAGTGATGTTGTACCTGCTCATATGTCCTATTATGCGTGCCTATGTCATTTACCCGACGGACCAGGTCTTGCCACAATGCAGCCCTCTCCTGCTGATTCTGGCTGGTGCGGGAAAAGAGTATTGCATAATCCCGCACCAGGCTCTGGTGTATCTCCTCATCCTCAGCTGTGGAGTAAGCTGGATTTCGCGGGTGAGCCATGTTCCTGAAAAAGGAAATAACCTGATATCAGCAATATATGTCATCAGAATTTGGCACACATACTACACATGCTACTCGACTGTTATGATACGACATTTCTCACATATATAGCATCTGTCTGTCTATTGGTGGATACACATGTAAATGGCCAGGTATCAGTGCTCAGCCAGCAACTGTGCAACAGTACCTGGCACACTCCATACGACATACTACCAAACCCCAGCAGTCAGAACAGTTATTCAGGTCCAGAGCACCTCCTCACTCTGGGGGTTTGTATCTAGGTACTGTATGGGCTACATCATCAACTACTGTGAGCTGACCACAAACTAATTGCCCTGGATATACATATCCCACCTCCACCACCAGCACAAAAGACTATAGTGAATAACATTGCAAATGCAAACTTTACACTTTGTGACAGTGACATGGTATGCTTTCAGCCCACTGGGCCAGTGGAAGACACAACCAACAATGCTGACCCCATTCACAAATGCTTTCTACAGACATCTCCGAGAATGCATGGATCATGCAGTCCCATATATGGCCAAGACACTCTCCACAAAGGGACAGCATCCTGTCTGGTGGATCCCAGCCATAGACAGATTGTATTACAAAAGATGGAAGCTACTGCAAGACAGAGCATAATTCCATAAAGGGAAGGCATGTCTGAGCAGCACTAGTAAGGATCTATTTTCCCTCATACAAACATCCATGGGCAACTTTGAGAGGGAAATCAAGAGGGTCACTACAGATAACCACAAGGCCTTCTTCAGTTATGTTAGCAACCTGGTCAGAATCCCTGCACTATGCTCATAGTTAGTACACAACAACAAATAATTCACTGAAACCACAGATATTGACAATATTGTGGCAGACAGGTTCAGTGCAGGTTTCACCCCTCCCTCTCCCCCAAAATAAGACATAGTTATCCCAGCTGACTGTAACCTCCCTGTCATCACAGATGTCCAGGTGAGAGCCGCCCTCAGGAAAGCAGAATACACAACATGAATGGGACCTGATGGTATCCCCGGTTGCATGCTACATGAACTCCGACAGGAGCTAAACACACATATAGAAGTGCTATGTAACACTAGCCTGACTACAGGATATGTACCTGTACACTGGTGCACAGCAGCAGTGGTTCCACTCCATGAAGGAGGCACCTCAACATACCAATACAATACAACACAATACAATACATTACAATACAATACTATACAATATGCTATTGACCCTGGGACTACAGCAGCATACTGTTCTGCTACCCTGACCATTGTGACACATGTGGTGTGATGGTACCTGCTGCTGTTAAACAGTTACACAGGGTGACTCATATGGCATATTACCTATCTGACTAACATTCAGCAGGGGTATGTGTGACATGTACTCATGGGGAGTCTTGCTTCTTAACACTGTGTGGTTTATTGCAGGGTATGTCTTATCTGTGGGTAGGAACCTTTACCTCCACATGTGCTCTCTATTGCAGTGGCACGGACGACACACAGCAGTCATTTAGGTTGTGGATGGTGTGAGGTGTTACTATGGTTGTTGGACATCTGTCATGGGTGTGACTTAAGTATGTAAATCCAGGAGTGGTAACCTCTATGTGGGTAGTATGTGTATTCTCTGTGGTGTTGTCAGTCACTGTGCATTGGTAATGTGTTTGAGTGCATTGTCACAGTGTTGTACTTGTCACTGTGTCCTTCTCCATATCTGTAGCTGTCATGTGAGGTACATACCATGGCAGCCATTATGTGGTGTGGAGGGGTACACTGACCTACATGTCCATAGCTGACACACCATGTCTGCTGACACATACCATGTGCAGGTATTCCAGGAATAGTGTGCCACTGTGAATATCATTGGGGGAACTATTGTACACATTTATGACCCTGTTCACCCCTGGCACATGCAGTGGTGGGCAGCCAATCACATATCTGGTGGTTACTGGTGTAGGTGATTTGAAATGGGGTATGGTGCTCCAGTTTTGACACTGGTGTTCACTCCATGCCTTTGTCACCAGGCACCTGTTGCAATACATCTGTACACATGTGCCTCACTCAGAATATATATACATCTCTCTCTCTCTCTCTCTCTATATATATATATATATATGTATATAGATATATGTATATATATATATATATATATATATATATATATATATATATATATATATGTCTGTATACATATACACATATATATATTGATGTACATATATTGCTATAGATATGGAGAGGGGGGTGTGACAGAGAGGGGGTGAGAGTGACAGAGGTGGTGGGACAGGGGGTGTTGAGGTCATATACAGTCATACCTGTAGATAGTCAGATCTGTCTGTCTATATATTGATGTACATATATTGCTATAGATATGGAGAGGGGGTGTGTGTGACAGAGAGGGGGTGAGAGTGACAGAGGGGTGGGACAGGGGATGTTGAGGTCCTCATATACAGTCATACCTGTAGATAGTCAGATCTGTCTGTCTATATATTGATGTACATATATTGCTATAGATATGGAGAGGGGGGGTGTGAGAGAGAGGGGGTGAGAGTGACATAGGGGTGGGACAGGGGTGTTAAGGTCATCATATACAGTCATACCTGTAGATAGTCAGATCTGTCTGTCTATATATTGATGTACATATATTGCTATAGATATGGAGAGAGGGGGTGTGTGACAGAGAGGGGGTGAGAGTGACAGAGTGGGTGGGACAGGGGTTGTTGAGGTCATCATATACAGTCATACCTGTAGATAGTCAGATCTGTCTGTCTATATATTGATGTACATATATTGCTATAGATATGGAGAGGGGGTGTGACAGAGAGGGGGTGAGAGTGACAGAGGGGGTGGGACAGGGGGTGTTGAGGTCGTCATATACAGTCATACCTGTAGATAGTCAGATCTGTCTGTCTATGTATATGTATCTACATATATCTATATCTGTATGTGTGTATTACATATATATGTTTGTACATATTCTATCTATCTACATCTGTCTATGTATTCCTACATATCTCTCTATGTATGTATACATATATGCATATATATATATATATATATATATATATATAGATACATACATATTTTGACATACATACGTATCCATATGATAGATACATATCAACATGTTTGTTTACCATACTGTATACACACACTAACATACTGCTAAACATACATAACTGTGAAACCTACTTTGTACATTGCACTACAACCTACATTCAACCTACATTGATATGTGCACATAGATGCTCTCACATACAAATGTATGTACAGCCTTCACTGATAGTTTCTGTATGTCCCCTGCCCTTTGCACATCTTTATATACATATGGATACAGACCAATGACATATATGGAGGGTTCACAGTATGTAGACCTTTGTAGTATTACTTTACATTACCTGTGTTTGTCACAGCTGCTTGTGTTGCCGTCTGGTTTTGTGTCCTGCTGCTCCACTTGCCAGTTGTCAGCTTTCAGGTGGCTGTTGCTGACCAGTTTTGTTTGTGTTTAATTTTGTTTTTCTCTGTCTCTGTCTCTCTCTCTCTCTCTCTCTCTCTCTCTTTGTTTCTCACTTCCTCCTCAGGGTGTAATGAAAGTATTGCATGTGTGGACTGGGAGTACAGCATGCTTTTGTAGGTATCTGCATATGTCCATGTGATGGCCTCTGCACCAATTGTTAGCCAGCATTTGCTAATTGCATGCAGCCAGTTGGGTACTGATTGCAGTTCTCACTGTGATTTCAGAACAGTGCTATAAAAAGGTATGTGAGATAGGCGTAGCCCTTTCAGATTTTAAGGGCAGGGACCATGCTGGTATGCTGTGGACAAATGTTCTGGGAGTGTAAAGGTTGGTATCTCTCTCATATTTCCAGCTGTGTTGTAGATTAACATTTCTCCATTCATTTATCCAGTTTCCTGTACTAACTGTGTGTGTACACTGACACCTACGACTACTACTACTGTTAATGTGTGTGTGTGTGTGTGTTTTCCTGTCGGACATGTGGTGTAACTGGTGTATAGCAGTGGCTCTTGCACTTTGTTGCTATGGCTTCAATATTTGCCCTTTACAGTCACTACTTGTATGCCTGCTAGGTGTCCTGACTGTAGTGTGCTGCTGTGGCTTTCCTATTTTCCATGTACATTCACACCTTGGAATGCTTGCTATATCTGCTAGGGTGTTACAGCATGCAGTGTGGTCTGGCCATGGTGTGGGCCTTGACATCTATTAGGCTATTTGAGTATGCTGCTGAGCAGGCCCCAGACACTCTCAGGTGCATCTGTTATCTGCCTCATGGAATGGTACATATCAGTGGGGTACACCCATTAAATTGTCTGGTATGCTGCAGTTGTGACTGTGGGATAGCATGAGCATATGTATTACTACACTTTTCTGCCATGCAAGTGGTGCATACTTTCAGGACTTCATAGTTACCATTGCATGTGTTGTAACACCTTTCTGCCTACTGTTTGTACATTTCACATGGAGTCTGTGGGGCATTCCTGTAACTCAGTCACTGTTGCTATGTCTAGGCTCTTAACTATTCAAATATGGTGGTGTCAAACCTCTCATGTGTACAAATATTTGCAGGTTGTCCACATTTCTGCCTCATTTTTTGGTCAATATCTCTTGCACAGCTTTTTCTGGCAAATCACTCTGGGCTCAAGTCAGAATATAGTGACAAACATTTAAGTTTCAGACTTCATACCCTTCCAAACATCCCACAAAATGCAGAACTTGCTACTCTCTGAACTGTCTAAGTTTGTTGTAACATTATTTGTAATGTGTCCCTGGTTTTGGCCCTTTGCTCCACATATTTTATTACTTGGTCCGGATGTGTTCCTGTAAGAGGTTGTGGGGTATGGGCAGTGATTATTCTGCTGTGAGTATGTGTGTGGCTTGCAAGGTGCAACAGTGACATTATTACCTACTAGCTACCAACTAGCATGGCTGTTTCTGTTCACACACTACTATCATAGATATCCACTAGATTTGACAGTAAATATACATGACATGCTTTGTGTACTACACATCCTATATTCCCTTTACATTCATTCCTACTATTACATGATATATTTATTTTAGCACAATGTTCTTGTATAACAGTCATGGCTTAGTGGTAAGTCATGCAGACTACTGTTTCCAAGGTCCTGGGTTCGGGACTGACAGTGGGATTTTATTTTGCTTTTGAGCAGACTACAGGACCTGTCAATCAGAGTGACTAAGGCACTTTTAAGCAGTTGTAACCGGGTTAGTGCTGGTTTGCGCGGAGCCCACGCATGCGCACTGGCATTCAGCTCCGCGCACACACGCGTACAACCGCTTAAACGTGCTTACTCTTGTGCACACCCGCGCTATTTTCTTTGAAAGAAATGAAAATGGGGAGACAGGAAAGTGGTGAAAAAGGGGTCACAAAGAAGATAAGACAGTAGGGAAACAAGCTCGGGTTTTGCAGGAGGGATGTAGGTAAGGCCCATAGCTGCCCATTTCTTCATCAGCAACAGCTGTGCATATGTATGTAATTTGGTGTGACATTTGAAACCTTCCACCCCTGAGAGAGGTGTCAGGACAACAATAATACTTGTTGTACAGCCAATTGTAATTGATAGTTTCCATGTCCAGCAGACATATGTGCGGAATGGGCAGCTATGTATGGGGCGTAATTTTTTTGTGGGTACAGAGTGCCCTTTTTTTTTTTTTCAGGTGAGAGTGGTATGTCAGGTGAAGGAAGTCAGTATAGCTGGGGAGGTAGGTTGGGTAGGTCAACAGACAAGACAAACAAGACGCATACAGAGGCGGCGTATGACACGTGTGGGGGGTTACACAATTGACGGGGACGGAGGTTTGGATATCCAGAGCCCATGAGCCCACAGATGGCAACAGTGGAACTGATAACAACACCCATGGGCAGTTGCCACTGTTTCTTCACTGCCCAGGACAGGGCTGTGCTGGGGGCTGTGTAGGCCAGGCAACAGGCATGCCCGTAAGTTGTGCCACCTGTGCCTCAAGCTGGCGTAGGGGCCCAAGAACAGAGTCCCGGATCTCCCTACGCACCACAGTCCGGATGCTATGGAGGGTGAGTGGTGGTTCTCCTCTGGCCACGCTTGCAGAGGGGGGGACTGGCCCCATCCCCTGCAGCGCTTCCACCCACAGGTGGCACAGGGCCACCGGAGGAGGGTCCAGACTGGGCACTAGTGCCAGGTGCACTCGCCAGCTGAGGTGGGAGAGGTGGGTCCGCTGGAACCCTCCTTCCCTGTCGTCCTATGTTTTGCATTATGTCATGACAGTTTGGGTTAGTAACATACAATACCATTCGCAATTAGTTGTAACAGCATGCATTAGTATTCCCATTAACCAAACACCCAGATATTCACACCATTGAACAGCGAGCATAACACATGCATAATTTGAACAGCAATACACAGTCCAACAACATGCAGGGTTGATTGATGGCAACATGCCATCAGGTTTGGATTTATGAACAGGGCAGATGCATCAATGTACATGCAAATATTTATGACCCAACAGGACAAATGTCCAGGGGTGTTAATTGTGATTGCACATACCAATTTCACGTGGAATGGATTATATGTGGTTATAGGGTGGGGTGAAGAAAATATTAACACCTTCGAATACCAATACATATGCTGTACATTTCTAATAGCTACAGATATATACACACTACTGTTCTAACTACAGTTTCCTATATGATAACTACTTCCATTTGGTGATAGGACTGTTACTGCTACATCAATATACATTTTATTGTTATTCATACACGTTCATATCTGGCTTTGTTCAGCTACATCATCCTGCTACATTTGCTTTATATAGCTTTAGACAACTGTGGATGTTTGATATTTCAGACAATCATACTATCTTCATATTGCAGTCTGAGAGCAACATATCCAGATTTTGGGATACACATTACAGCTGCAGCAACACTTTGAACACATTTTGCAGTTTGGTTCTACTTGTCACATTCATTTCATTCCGTACTGACTGCAGTATACTTTATTCAGGGGTTATTACTACTTTATTGGTGGATTCATAACTCTTTCTCACACTCTCTCACTTGTTTTAATTTTACTATTCAGGATGGTACTTACTTCTAGGCTTTATTGACATGTTTTACCTGTAGTTATTACAATCCTTTCCAGCAGTCTCACTTCTGTCATGTTTCAGTATTTCAACAGGGATATATTTCACACATGTGATTTTCTCATCTTCTGCAGCTGTACTTTTCAGCCTGCTGCAGGTTGTGTACTATTATATTACAGGTGGGGCATCTTTATTTCAGACTTTATTTCAGACATTTTCATTTTTCTGTTTGGATTACAGACTGCAACACACTTTTGTAATCAAGCAATACTTGCAAACACTTTTACACTGTTACTTGCACATTTTATTACTTAGTGACTACACTGCACTCTTTTGCTGACTGTCATACTTTTATATTTCTTTACAGTTACTGGGAGTGGATTACTGACCTGCCTGGTGGTGCAACCGCACCAGCCTATCGCCATAGGCTCTGCGGTTCGCAGAACGGACACCTGCAGCTGTAATATAAATGAAGTAAAATTGGAATACACATCTCCATAATATCAGCTAATTTAATTTCTTACATACATAATTAAATGTAACTTACTCAGTAGTGGGGCGTTGGGCATTTGCCGGGCCTCCTGGATCCAAAGGTTCAATTGGTCCTGCTTGCATCTCTTCAGGTCCGCATGGTGGTGATGGACCTGCTAACTAGTCCTTGGAATCCCTGTGGCACTGGTGAGATCATGAGCCAACCGGTCCCATGCCTCAGCCCTATATGCTCCCCACAGGACCTGGCCCTGCATGAGTTGGGCCTCATTATTGTGGACTAGGAGCCAGACCATGTATCTGGACTCCTCAATGCCCCACCTCTGTGCTCGAAAGCAACTACCCTCACCTACTCCTGACATTCTGGCTGCAAGTCAGTTCTACAATCGTTCATGCTGTGTATTCTCACCTATGGGGCTTATACATGCCGTTTTTCCCACACTTATCTGTGACTGGCCATTTTGGAATTGTATCAACTTCACAAAACCTGCTTTGTCATGCTCCACTTTCTATTCATTCCTATATATTTGCTATTACTGCATTTCTAAGAACAACTGTTGTGGCTTAGTGGTTCAGTACCTTGACTATGGTGCACGGTATCCTGGGTTCGAACCTGGCCACTGCTTTTTATATTTTATGACTGTCTAGACAGGCTAGGGGGTGTGTCTGTGTAAAGGCAGTTTTGTTACAGCTTGCTCAACGTTGCCCGTCGTAAACGGGGTACGCTGGTTTACGCGTCATTTGGCTGTCAGCACACATATTACGCTCAGCTCAGCTAGGGCCACACAGTTTCAGCGTGTTAAACCACTGCTCACCTACGGGCACTCATTTTGCACTTGTTAAACCATTGCTCAGCTACGGGCACTCATTTTGCACCTGTTAAACCACTGCTCACCTACAGGCAGCTGCACTCACCTTGTTAAACTGTAGCTCAGCTATAGGCACATCTCGCATTTTTTATTGTTTTCCTATCTCACATTTCTTCAAAATAAATGGACTATTTCATTACATTTAACATAAAATATAATTTCATATGTGTACATATTTGTCAGGGACTTGTTTTGTGCTTATTTTACTAAAAATAAAAATTGATGTTGTGGGGGCTTGAACCATGACTGCCTGCTCTTCAGCCGACGTCTCTACCACTACACTATTGCTTCTTGGCTTACTTTGCATATTTAGTTCTTATATCCTTTTCCACTGACTGCTAACTGTGGTTAAGCTACGGGCACGCCCGCGCAAATGAGCGCACTCACCGGCAAACATCTTTACGATTTAAAAAAAATATATAACATGTTAATTTATATATTTTATGTTCATAGTCTGTGGGGGCATGTGTTGTGTTGTGTTTATTCACATTTCCATGGCCTCTGTCGTGGGTGTTTACTTTGGGCACTTTTACTCTTCTGGGGGCATGTCTGCTTGCAGGGCTCGGCCTACGGACACGCCCCCTACTGTCTTCCATGGACCGTGTTAGCCTTAGGTGTGATTCAGCATGCTCTCATGAATATGCAGAGCATGCTGACATCACTCCGTTTAACTGCAGCCTCCGTGTAAGAGTTATAACTCTTACACGGAGGCTTCGTGAATCCTGCCCAAACTGTTTTCAAGATTAATAAATAGAAAGTAGAGTGAGTTTAACACTTCAGAATCATCACAAGGATGATTATCTTCATTGTTAACCCCCCCATGCTGTTCAAAATGAGATTTGTTTTGGATATCTACTCTGAAAAAGTATCTTTGACAGCCAAGGAATTATTGGAATGTTTTCCATTATTCATAGACTCAAACCCTCTGCCATTTAAAATGGCAAAAGATGATTACAAAAAACACTTTGTTCATGTTCATGCTTTTTCACTTTTGTGTCTTGGGCAATTTAAGAGAGTATGTCCTCTGAAATTTTCCTTAGTATTCCTCTTATTTTACCTCTGTGGGAATTTTCAAGTCTTAAATATTTTAGAAAACGTACAAGTTGACATATGATGCATGTTTTAGTTTCAGGCCATTAAAAGACCAGCAATTCCAATTTCCTGCCATAACTTATAGTGAATACTGAGAACCTATAAATTACAATGCAAATCCATATCCTGTATAACTGAAACTGCCAGAATTCACTTATGCACAAAACTGCCAATGTATCTTATTCACAACACTCTTGTATCTTACTGGCTACCACTTCTTTATCTATTTATTTGTTTGTTAGTTTGTATTTGTTAGCTGGTAGAGAGCTGTAATCCACATGGATCATTTTAAAACTCATCCTTGAAGCACATCCTCAAGAAATGCACAATAATATAATAGAAATGTAATTTGTCCACCACACAGCAATACAGCCTGATGGAAGCTGTGGTGGTGCAGTGGTAGCATTGTTGCCTCACAGCAAGAGGTTCTCCCGTTTGATTCTCGGCTAGAGCGCCTTCTGTGTGGAGTCTGCATGTCCTACCTGTGGTTGAGTGGTCTTCAAAAGAGATGTGTGAATGGGCATGCCTTCGTTGAAGGTTGGGCATCAGGCTGGCACCTCAGCACTGTAAAAATCTACTGCAAATCATTAGCAGACCGGAGTTCCGCTGTGGCGACCCCTAACCAGGAAAAGCTAGAAGAAGAAGACAGCAATATAGCCTGATAACCTCCTAAACTTTTGGCAAGCATATAATTTTTCAGTGGCAGTCATTTTCAATGCATCAGGAAAGACATACTCTACACAAGATATTATAAATGAAGGTCACATTCATTTTCAGTACTGATGTATTATTATTATTTGATGTGCTCTCTGCAGATACTCAGTAAAGCATTTTGGGTAGCATGAAAATGCAAGTGAGAGAACTGACACAGTGTGTATGCAGTGCTTTTCGGACCAAGAGTCTGATCTTTTGCAGAAGTTGTATGAAACAGCCTAGATCATTATGGTGAGATGTTATCCTGGAAGCAATTGCATTTCCCAGTTTCTGATAGATGGTGTTTATGATTCTTCTGCAACATTGGATAGGATCCATTATTTATGGAGGGGGAGGGCAGGAAAGGATTTCCAAACTCTGAAGGATAGGAAAATGTAGTCACTGTTAGAAAGTTTGTTGTGAGGGACCAAAGAGATGACAAGTTTGAAAGGAGTGGCCTGAAACTGTTGTGAGAGTGCTTGACTGTGAATCTATTTGTGAAAAAGGAAAATGTTTCCATCTTAAAAAACATATAAAGATAGGGGGAAGGTGCTAGTTTCCTATTTGCCAGACTGGCAGCCATTTAATATTTGGTAAGAGTTATGAAGAAGCATAGATTGCTTGTAGATACATGTTGGGAAGATTATTTTTTTTCTGTAACAAAACAGCAACAAGGGAGGAACATATTCAAGTTGGGTTAAATATTCTCCTTTAATAGCCAAAACTGAAAACTATGCCTTGGATAATGTTCTGTTACTGTTATAAATAAATTGCAAACTAAACACAGGCTTAAAAACAAAAATGGTAATAAAACCACAAGAGACCGTAACTTGAGCATTTTCGTCACAATTTATTGTGAATGGAACTTCATCAGAAACCATATTGTGTAAAACCCTCCCTTTGATATAATCTAAAAGCCTTCCAATCCCAATTAAAATAACCAATCAAAATTATCTTTGCATAATACAAAAAAATCTACCTTAATCTTGAAAAATCATGTGATCTCAACATAAAAAAACACAAAACAAACAACTGTATCAATTCACTAATTGATCAACATCTTAAGATACTAGTTAAAGAAATGTTTATAAAATACTCTGCAAATATGAATAACGTACATAAATAATCAACATACAAAAAACACATTGCATTAAGGTTCCAATAATTAATCTATAACAGCAAATTTATAATACTCTGTATAATGTAAAAATAAAAATGAAAAAGTATTTGTAAAAAAAAAAAAATATAATATATATATATATATATATATATATATATATATATATATATATATATGGATCTACTGCATTTGGTCAAATTACACTTGGTCGTAGCCCACTTCACTGAAAGCAAATTTGACTGAAAGCACATTTGGTCGAATTTCATTTGGTTGAAAATGAAATATAGCCCCTGCCCCACTGCAGCACAACCCTGGAGTGAGAATAATAAGTAAGGAGGGGAGTGGAGATACAGCCCCCCACATTGGAAGGTGTGCGGGGCATAGCAGCCCCACATAATTGTAGTGTATTCACTGTTATATAAAGGTGTATCCATTAAAAGATACATTGATATATATATATATATATATATATATATATATATATATATATATATATATATATATAAGTTCGGTAAAAATTATTTGCAAAATGTGGGGGGCTATGCCCCCACACCCCCCAATGTGGGGGGCTGTGCCCTCTAAACCCCACCTTACTTACTATTCTCACTCCAGGGTTGCACTGCAGTGAGGCAGGGGCTATATTTCATTTTTGACCAAATGTGAGTCGACCAAATGTGCTTTCAGTCAAATGAGCTTTCAGTGAAGTGGGCTGCCTGAAATAATTTTCAACCAAGTGTAATTCGACCAAATACAGTAGACCCATATATATATATATATATATATATATATATATATATATATATATAATTTACAATTTATTTTAACCTAGACTTCAATATGCATTTGATATTAATGCTGTCAATAATACTGGGAAGCTGTTTGGTCAATGACCAAACTTGCCATTTTAATTCTTTGCTTTCCAAAAAATTATTGCAACCATTTACAAAATGCCATGGGTCTACATGCTCTAATACAAAAAAGGCAACTTCTTGAAAGAAGTGCAACTAACACTGTGTCTAAATAAAGCATTTAAAAAATATTTCTTTTTAATAGCAGTACAATGTTCTCTAACTCTGAAAGCAAAGAATTAAAATGGCAAGTTCAGTTATCGGCTGACCAACCTCTTGGTATTAATCTTCTTCTTTTGGCTTTTCCCGGTTAGGGGTCACCACAGCGGATCACCTGTCCGCTCATGATTGGCAGTGGAGTTTTACGGTGTTGAGTTGCCAGCCCAGCGCCCAACCTTCCACAGAAGGCACACACATGCACACACTCATACCTAGGGCCAATTTAGAGTGTCCAATCCACCTACAGCATGTCTTTGGGATGTGGGAGGAAACCGGAGCACCCGGAGGAAACCCACGCGACCACAGGGAGGACATGCAGACTAATATCAAATGTTTGTGAAAGTCTAGGTTGAAATCAATTATAAATTGCATATACATATATATATATATATATATATATATATATATATATATATATATATATATACACATATATATATTTTTTATACACTTTTTTATTTTTACATTATACAGAGTATTATAAAGTTGTTATAGATTAATTTTGAGAATAAGCATTAGTTTCAATAATAGAACCTTAATGTAATGTGTTTTGTATGTTGATTATTTACATACGTTATTCATATTTGCAAAGAGTATTTTATAAACATTTCTTTAACTAGTATTTTAAGGTGTTAATCAATTAGTTCTGTTCACAATAAATTGTGATGAAAGTGCTCAAGTTACAGTCTCTTGTAGTTTTATTACCAATTTTATTTTTAAGCCCATGTTTGGTTTACAATTTAATTATAATAGTTATTAATGCTTCACAGTTTTCTTAAACCTATTGGAACACTAACTGCTGCTTACCAGCAAAGTGGTTTATTAACTTTTGCCTTTGCTTTGCTTTTAAATGCTAGAAGTTTAACTTTTCCTCAAGGCATGTATGGAAATATCAGAATGTTTCTGGGGTCTTAGTATTCTTTGTAGCATTCAGTTGTATTGGCAAATTTTCTGGGGCAAGGGATACATTTTGCTGAGTCCCAGACAGCATGAATTTAGTGTGTTTTTTTCTGCATGAAATTAATTGAATAACACAAAACAAAATGCCCAACACACACCAGGTACCTTCGCAGATGAAAAGCACAAGTCTATAAACAACAGAAAAAGTAGAAAATGCATCAATAATTCTTTCCAGCAGTACTGACTTTATTGCAACACAAGCGCTTTCACACTCAGCTTCATCAGGTGTATGAAATAATACAAAGAAACACACCTTTTATACCATACATTTGAATCACATGTCATTCATCAATCAACTCTTAAAAAGACATATTCATTTCATACAAATTTAAAAACAGTATACAAAAATATGTACCAACAACTATTAAAATAAACTTGACTTGATTTAATGGACAAACATAATAATAATAACATTAAAAAAGAACATTATTGAAGAGATGCATATAATAAATACGCTTGAACTACCTACGTAAAGATCTTTTACTGAGCAAAGGTTTCATGGGCACACAATCATTAAGTCCGTGCCCATTGTTCACTCTAAGCATTATAATCCATTTAGCTTCCATTTCTTCTGTCCTAGACTTAAAATCACCTCCTCTAATATTCATATATTTTCTACCTATAACCATAAATTGAAAGATATGATGCTCACCCATACTTCAAAGAGATCGTAAAGATTTCTCATTGGGGGATATCTTTACGTGACTACATGATCTAGTGCCAGATGATCATCTGCTTCCAACAGCCGCTGGAGTCAGTTCCAACAGCGTGAGCATTGATGCAAGCATGCAATCTCCAACTAAGCGAATGGAAAATAGAGTGAATTGGCAAGGGGAGGAGCTACAGCATCAGACTGAGCATGTCGCTGATGGAAATACATCGAATGCTGCAACCCGCAGTATTACTATGGATTTAGGGGCAAGAAGGAAAACCATTTTAACAACAACAGAGGTCCACAGAGCAGCTGAAAATGACTCACCTATCACTATAGATGCTGATATATCAGAGAGCTCAAAAAACTTCTTAAAAAGTATAAGCAACATTGGCTTGAACTTTCCATTACCAATGAGAGAGAAATCAGTAAACAGAAGGGGAGGGGGGCATCAAAGAAGTCAGCCGAGAGGAAGGAGCACAACGAGATACAAGAGGAAGTTCGATGAGGAATCAACCAATGCTTACACAATCAAGAAAGCTTTTCAACAAGTAAGACAATAGTTGCTAATTTATCTATACGTACTTTATCTAAATTTGAGCTTAATGTGTTGGAAAAAGGACTTTCATTTATACCTACTGTTGATATGAGTATTACTGATATTGTGTTCGATTTAAAGATGTTTACACGGAATCTGACTTTAAAATCTATGTATCAACAAACACATGACATGCATGATTTTTGTTTCAGAAAACCAAGTGTATTTGTGCCTAAACAAATTGCATTGATTAATGCTTTTGAACAGATATGTATTTCGGATATTTATAAAGTTTATAATGAACAGAAATTAATTAATGCCAAAAATAAATGGCATAATTTAGATAAAGAAGAGTTTAAAGCCTTACAACAGTTAGAGAATGATGTCAATTTAATTATAAGACCAGCAGGCAAAGGTGGACAAATTGTTTTAATGGATAGGTTAGATTATGATACATTAATGTATGAAATGTTGAATGATACAAACTTCTATCAAATAGTTCCACCAATACAAGTAAAAGGAATGGTTCAATCTATAATTAATCAAATCAAGCATATGGAAGAATTAAAGCTTATAGACAGTGAATTGGCCAAATATTTTATTACAATGAATCCCACTATTCCTATAATTCAAGGCCTACCAAAGTTGCATAAGGATTTTTTCAGACCACCTATGAGGCCGATAGTTTCAGGTAATGGCTGGAGTATGGGGCCTATTTCAATATATTTAGAGAACATTTTAAAGACTTTGATTAATAAATCTATGTTTATTTTAAAAGATACAGAACATTTTTTACGTGATTTATATGACTTCACGAATCAAGGAATTGTAAATGAGAATATTATTTTTGTTACATTGGATGTGGTCTCCCTATTTACCGACATTCCAAATAAGGCTGGTATTAAGAATTTAAGGAAGTTAATGGAAGAGAATGGGACGTTTGATATTGATAAAATAGAAATAATACAGGTTCTAATGAACCTGGTGCTTGTTAATAATATTTTTCTATTTAGAGAGACAATATATTGGCAAAAGAATGGTGTTGCAATGGGATGCTCCTGTTCGAATAGTTATGCGAATGCACTCATGTCTGTATGGGAGTCAGAATGTTTAACAGGAGGACCATTTAAGGATTTGATTTGATTTTATAGAAGGTTCGTAGATGACCTTTTTCTTTTATGGAAAGGGACTATTGTACAATTATTGGAGTTTGCTAAATACATTAATGAGTCTTCAGATTTTTTTAAAATTTACCTTGAATTACTCAGATAAAGGCATTAACTTCTTAGATGTATATGCAGAGAAAGATGATGTAGACAGAATTACTGCTAGATTATATAGGAAAGAATGCTATGCGAATAAACTACTGAATAGTGACAGCATGCACCCTAATTATGTTTTTAAAAATGTGGCTCAGAATCAGTTTTTTAGAGCCTCTAGATTGAGTGTGAAGAATGATGAGTATGAGAGACAGATAGTAAAAACAAGTCATGAACTTTTAGAGAGGGGCTATGATGAAGTAATGATTCAAAATAGTGTTATGGCAACTAAGAAATTAAGGGATACAAGAGCAAGGCCATATTTTTCAGAGAGACCCTATAAGAATAACTATTTGTGTGATAATAAACTTAGAATGTGCATTTCATATACAAGGGATGTTAAGAAATACACAGATATTATAAATGAACATTGGACTATACTCACTACAGACAATCAAATAAGTGAATTAGCAGGGTGATAACCACAATTTTCATTTAAAAACAAGAAAAATCTGAAGAGAAGGTTATGTATGACTAAGGATAGAATTTTTAATGAATCTGAGTATGGAACTAAACCATGTGGTAAATGCAATTTTTGTAAATGCATTAATAAAGAGAAATATTTCAAGCATTCTGATACTGGGCAAGTTTTTGATATTAGGGTAAATGCAACTTGTGATACTTCACATGTGGTTTATTTAGCTAGCTATTTAATTTGCAATAAATTTTATGTAGGTAAAACGGACCATACTTTGAAGGAAAGAGTTAGAGAAAATCTATATCATATAAAGAAAGGCAGTAGTGTTAATGCTTTGGCAAAGCATGTCACAAGTATGGATGAGCATCATATCTTTCAATTTATGGTTATAGGTAGAACATATACAGATAATAGGGGAGGTGATATTAAGTCTAGGACAGAAGAAATCGAAGCTAAATGGATCGTAATGCTTAGAGCGAACAATGGGCACGGACTTAATGATTGTGTGCCCATGAAACCTTTGCTCAGTAAAAGATCTTTACGTAGGTAGTTCAAGTGTATTTATTATATGCATCTCTTTAATGATGTCCTTTTTTAATGTTATTATTATTATGTTTGTCCATTAATCAAGTCAAGTTTATTTTAATAGTTGTTGGTACATATTTTTGTATACTGTTTTTAAATTTGTATGAAATGAACATCTTTTTAAGAGTTGATTGATGAATGACGTGATTCAAATGTATGGTATAAAAGGTGTGTTTCTTTGTATTGTTTCATACACCTGATGAAGCTGAGTGTGAAAGCGCTTGTGTTGCAATAAAGTCAGTACTGCTGGAAAGAATTATTGATGCATTTTCTACGTTTGAATTCTGGAGCCTTACCTTAGCAGCTTTTCTGTTGTTTATGAAATTAATTGAGTTTAAACATTGCAGATTTAAAGTTTCCATTATTATATGAACAATCATTATATAGAAGTTAGAGAATTGATCAGTTCCACTGCAACTCACTACATTGTAAGGAAAAGTTATTGATTGAATATAATTGATTATATGTTGAACTTACAGTATAGTAATAACATGGGTAAAAGATGTGCTGACAACAATTCTAAAATGATAGCATTGAGAACTAGAAAGAGATAAAAAGGAGAAAGCAACACTGTGTTTTTCTAACACACTGATAATAAATGCTAAAATGGGGTACTCAACCCTTACATTCCAAACACAGCCTTTGGTAGCAGTTCTCCTACCACTGTTCTACTAATCATCTGTTTTTGTTTTCTTCTCTCATTTTCTCTGTACACTGTTGAAGCTGGAGTTTAGTGATTGGTGACAGCTAGCACTAATTACAGAACTCCAGGTCTGGGCCATGGTGGCACCACGATCCAAGCTTTCAATTATTTTTATAGTGAATTTTACTAAGAGTCAGAGCTGTGGTCATCTAGCTCAGGATTTCCAAGGTACAAAGGCACAGTGGAAACTTCTGAGGGTATCTTTGCCCTTCTACTTCCTTAAAGATTGACTTTCCTTATCACTGTATTCTTCTACAGTATGCAGATGAAAATAAGCAATGAAATCCTAGCACACTCTAACACTGTAACAGCAAAGGTTACTATCTTTCTTACTCCCTAATTCATCTTTCACTTGCTTTTTGTCAACTAAAGAAATAAATCAATAAATAAAATTGAAACTTTCAGACAAAAAACTTTTCATATTATATAGGCATTATCTTTTCCCCTAAGATCAAATATCTCAGTCATATTACAGGCAACCTAATAAATGAAAGATGATGCATAAAGATAAAAAGCAGCAGCGACTACAAATCCAAACAGAGAGTAAGAACTTCCCATGTTCACTTCCTCAATAACCACAGTCTGGCCTGACTTACAGGGAAAAGTGTTCACCTTTTAAGAAAACAGCTTGTGGTTAGAACCAAGATGATCAATCCCAAACTAAAATTCTCAATGAATTTAGATGGCTACCGCTGGAGATATAAATCCTAGTCTTTGTCACTTGATTATGTAACCCGACATCCTGAATAATATTATGAGACCTATCCTTGCTATCTGTATTCAAACCACCCAAATTATAAGCTTGGCAGGAAATACACAATAAATTCTTAGTTGAAAGTCCCTCTCAGCCTTAACAAAGAACAGCTTGACTCAGGCACACATTCCTATGTCTTCTGTACCAACACAACAAGAATTAGTTTGTTTCATGTCAACAGTCAGGAGTACCAGAAGCTAATGGGATATCTTGATGGCCTGGATTTTACAGAACAACACCAATATACTTACTAACAATATCTGAATCTGAACTATAGTGAAAAAAAGTACTCATCCCTGTCCACATATGTAAGAAAATGGCAGGGGGGGGGGTATAGAAATGTTTTTGATAAAAAAAGCAATAGTTTCTCAATCTCAGAATTAGAAGAAACACGTGCATACTAAAACATGTTCCTAAACAGATACACAGTTGACTAATCATTAACAGTAACTTAGAACTAATTGTAACAGTAGTCCACATACTGTCCACATCCAACCCTAACTTGCTTGCCTGTACCATCAAATACTAAAAGTGGAACCTAAAAGAAGCAGAGTCATTGCTAGAGACTTTCATGCTAGGATCAATGTAAAAAAAAACTTTCAGCCTACCTAACACTGCATAGGCTAACTTAACCAATATCCTTCCAGCTAGACCCAGCTAAATAGAACAAAGAAATTCATCACTAGGATCTCTTTATTGCAAACATACTTTAGACATTATGAAACATCCCTTGCTAACCTAATTTTCTGAGTGACCATTTCTATTTCAGTGGCCAAATCTCATTTTAAACAATTCAGCCACCTCCTACTCAAAGTATAACCATCAGAAGCTTCCCAGAATCTAAGCACAGAAGCACCTGACACTACTTCAGAGCATTGGCTTTCGCACAGTTCAGCAGGGTAAATGTTACAACTATATTAGACTACATTATTTCTTGTCTCAGTACAGTTATTGTTAAGCAATATTGAATAAAGAAAAGAGTAATGGAGCAAAACTTCTGGTTAAATTCCAGCAGAAGAGCTACTTCTAAACAGAAAGAGTGTGGGATAATAGAGAAGAACCAAACAATCTAATGATCATCAGTAGTTCATCAAGCAATACATCAGTTACAGCTTAAAATCCAATAGGCAAAATTTAGCTTCATTCCCCAAGAGACAAATTGTTAATTAATTAACTAATTAGTTTAGTGATTAGAGGTGTTTCCTACTTTGATCAACATACTTCAGACACAGCTCAATCGACTAGTTTCACGGGCCTATGCAAAATTAGAAAACTCATCAAGGGTATCCATAAGGGTATCACCATCATAAAGGTGGTCTTACAACAGACCCTGGTAACTACAGACCTATCAGCCTTACAAGCATCCTCTGCAAAATCATGAAATGCATTATAATTGAGCTCATAAACTGTGATCTCAAAAATCTTATTAGATTAGACCACCAATAGTATGGCTTTGCGAAAGCTTCATCCCATCTATTTAATCTGGTATATTTCCTCAAAAGGGTTACAGAGACTGTAGATGGTGGCCACACAGTGTATGTGGTGTAACCTGAACTGTCCAAGGCCATTTACACCATTGTCCATACTGACATCATATAAAAGATAAATGCTATAAAAATTGAACAATATATGCTACAATGAATAGCAATCTAGCATAAAGACAGAACCCACACTATGCAAGTTTCAATTGCCTCATCAAAAAGCATGAAAGTGACCAGTGATGTCCCTCAAGGCTCTGTGCCATGACCTCTCCTTTTTCTGGTACTTACTTATAAGATCTCCAAGTAGAAAGCCAAGACGTATGACTAACAAAGTTTGCAAATGATTGTAAACTCCAGTTTGTTGTTAAGTCACACTATGACATCCAAAACTGCCAAATTGACCTTTCTCTAGTAATCTCTTGGTGTAGTAAAAATGGGCTCAAACTAAATTCTGAAAAGTGTATTATCATCACTTTTGGTAAAAAGCCTCTTCCTCTTCAGGATATCTAGAAAACATCTCAAAAGCAAACCCAAGCTCAAGCAAATAGTCAGAACAATAAAAAAAAACAAAAACCATGAACGAAAAGAATGTCTTCCAGTGAAATGGAGCACTTTCATCTCACTTTTTTAGAGACATCTTCAAAATACAAAAGACAGTGCTGTGCAAATCTTTAAATAGCCATGTATACCATGTGATCTAAATTGTGTGACTAAGAAATCAACGTGACTAAGCAATTAAAGGTACATACCAAATAAAATACAGAAAAATAGGTACCAAATAAAAAGTGTTCTTATAGTTTGGCAGCCCGTATTTTTAAACACAAAGTTAATAGATATGTCTTTGGTTAAACCAAAAGATACCTCAGAATTAATCTCAGTTGCCACAACTCCTTGTATTCAATCATATTTTCCCAGTTTCCATCTCATACTGAATAAGGAACTTATTCCTATATGAAAAGCATATCTATATATATATATATATATATATATATATATATATATATATATATACATAAGAAATGAACTTCGTGGCAATAACAGCATTCAAAAAATAATAAATCACACCAACAACTCTTGTAGAACTTTAGCGCTTTCATCTTATTTATTATCAAAACTTCTTCAGAAAGACATGTTTCATACTTATGAAGTACACTTATGAAACATGTCTTTCTGAAGAAGTCTTGATGATAAATAAGACGAAAGCGCTAAAGTTCTACGAGAGTTGTTGCTGTGATTTACTATTTTTTGAATGCTATTATTGTCAGAAAGTTCTTTTCTTAGTTAAAATTTCTTCTCTTCGTTCAATTTTTTTTTGAGTGCGGTTAATTTTAGTTATATATATATATATATATATATATATATATATATATATGTGTGCATTTTATTTTTCTGTTTTATTGTTTCATTGAATATTGTGTTAAAAATAGTACTGCATTTATCTGCTTATTTATTTGTTCACTGAAAATTGTGAGCTCTCTCTGTGACTGCAGTTAGTTTTCCTCACCCACCCTTCCTGTTCTTGTTGTGGTATTAATCTTGGTGGCTTTGGAATTGACCGCCCCTCCTGTAAATTTGTGTTTGAACCCTCCTTCTGGGCCCATCTCATTTGATCACTCAACAGAGTACAGTGAGATCATATTTTGATTTCAGAAATTCCTACCATTCCCATCTCTTCAGCCCTATCCCAGCTCTATCCTAGTCTAGTCTCATAAGCTCATCCTGCCTAATACAGAGAAAACATCTAAGTAGGCATATCCACTTAGGCCCTAAGCTTGTCTGATTGAAGACTGCTGAAACAGGGCTCATTTCTGAGTTTTTTTACTGGTTAATTGGGTAATTTGTTTAAATCAGTTTGCTTGTTTTCTATTGTTATATAAAAAAAAAAAAAGAAAAAAAAAATAATTTGCACTTTATATGCTTTTACTGTATTTGTGTTTCTTCCTACCTTATTACCTTATTTTGCTTTTGCTTCTTCTTAAAAGTACTCAATTGTGTTTATTCTGCTGCATTTATTACTGCTTGGTAGTAGCCTGATGAAATTGTAACTGTCATTCTAAGTCTTTTGGTTAAAACTTGGGCTTCAGACCAGTTGCTTTACATTAAGAAGGTTTGTGGTCTGCACTGTTGTGGCAGGACAGGTGGCTTACATCCTTCTAAGTTGGGAATAGCTGACTGAAGACTCAGTGTCTGTTATTCTAAAAGTGTATTTGTTTTGGTTTAAGCGCTTGGGCTCCAGGCCAGTTATTTTACATTAAGAAGGTTTGTGGTCTGCACTCTTGTGGGAGGAGAGGATAGATTCTACCCTTCTGAGCTGGGAGTTTCTGGCCAAAGGCTTACTGTGCCTACTTATTTAAACTGTTTTTCTGATATTGGTGCACCTTGTCTGCTGTAACAGAGACTAGATTCAGGCCTGCTGAATCTACCTTTGTTTGTATAACTTGAGCACTAATCCAGGCCATCTTTTTTGGAGAAGGTTCCCCTGCACCCTAGTGGCAGGAGTGTGCAGTTAGAACTTGTCTGATTGAAGACTGCTGGAACAGGGATCAGTTCTGAGTTTTTTACTGGTTAATTGGGTAATTTGTTTAAGTCAGTTTGCTCGTTTTCTATTGTTATAAAAAAATTGCACTTTATTCATCTGCTTTTACTGTAATTGTGTTTCTTCCCACTTTATTACCTTATTTTGCTTGTGCTTCTTCTTAAAAGTACTCAGTTGTATTATTCTGCTGCAGTTATTACTGCTTGGTAGTAGCCTGATTAAATTGTAACTGTTATTCTAAGCCTTTTGGTTTAAGCACTTGGGCTTCAGACCAGTTGTTTTATGTTAAGAAGGTTTGTGGACTACATTGTTGTGGCAGGACAGGTAGCTTACATCCTTCTAAGTTGGGAATTGCTGATTGAAGGCTCAGTGTTTGTTATTCTAAAAGCGCATTAGTTCTGGTTTAAGCACTTGGGCTTCAGGCCAGTTATTTTACATTAAGAAGGTTTGTGGTCTGCACTCTTGTGGGAGGAGAGGCTAGATTCTTCCCTTCTGAGCTGGGAATTTCTGATTAAAGACTTATTGTGCCTGCTTATTTGAACTGTTTCTTTCTGAAATTTGTGTGGCTTGTTTGTTGTAGCCCAGACATTAGTAGTTTATTGGCCATTTTGGGCTAATTTCTATCTCTTTCATTTTCCTGCTATAAAAACTGCATTTGCGCGTTTTTTTGCACTTGTATTCAGCTCAGCAAGTGCCTGCCAGGTGTCCTGCAGAGTTCTACAGAAGCAGAGAGACAAAAGAGAGAATTTGGAGTGATTAAGTATAATTCTTCTGCATTTTCTTGATGTATTTAACTAATTCCACCTAAAACACCAATTCTTTAGCATTTCTGTGATTTAAAAAGCTTGTTTCTGGTACATATTGTACTTATTTGCTGCCTGCACTTGAACTAAGTCATTTTTGTGTTTAAATAATCTGTTGAACTGTTGGAGGCTACACACTAAAATGCAATAGCCATTTCTGTGCATTTAAAGTGTTTTTTTATTGTATCTGCTTTATTTTCTGAAAAAATAACAAAAAAAAAATACTTGTTTCCCACCTTTCTGAACTAGTATAGTTCAGTTTTTAGGTTATTGCTGAATTCAGGGCTGTGTTACAAGTTTCTGTGTTGCCTGTACCTTACTTGGATAGAAAGAAGTTTCTCTGTTCACCTGTGAGAGAGGGGAGCTTTGAGCAGTCTATCTGTCCCTGGAAGAGTGGTTTCAGCCCAGAAGTTAGTAGTTCATTGGCCATTTTGGGTTAATTTCTATCTCTTACATTTCCCTCCTATAAAAACCGCATTTGTGCGGTTTTGCGCTGGGCAGTGCCGGTTAGCTAGGGTTAAACTATTTCCGGCTCCACAAAGTCTACTCTTCAAATTTTCCCTTGGAACTAGGCAACTTAAGCACTCAAACCATTCATTTCACAGCCCAGCACTTACTCAAAACTCATAGAAAGCACTAATTAACCCTAGCAGTAGACTCCCCCTATACTGTCCAGAAGGACAATGCTCTCTATTCGTCTCTACCAGCCAATCAGTAAAACAGCTCACTTTACCTATTCAGGCATGTCCAAAAGGCAGTTTCAGGTGTACTCTCCAGTCCAACTGGTGAATCTGGGCATTTTGACGCAATGTTATAACTGCCTCATATACACAGACAGCCCTCTCCTCCTTGCACCAAACACTAATATATGCGAGTGATGCAATTATACAGCCAAACAGGAGGCAAAGCTCTATCAACCCAAGACTGGAACTGACAGTCAAGAGGAGAAGGAAAATACTTACAACACACCACCAGTCTCACATAGACCTACTAAATCAACACCAGCAAATAACACACATAAATACACAAAAACCTACTCGGAGGCTCTAAATAAAAATCTGCAAAAGCAACAGAGACCTCCAAAGCAGACACCCAAGCAACCTCTACACCCCATCACAAACCATGAAACATATACTTCACATAATCAGTGTGCCACACAGTCACAGCTCTTAAGGCAAAATAACACACCCAACACACTAGTAATAGGCGACTCTATAGTCAGGCACACTGATGTCCCACTAACTAGGCTGGACAAGGAGAAGGTTATAGTTAGCTGCCTGTCAGGCACCAGGATCTGCCACATAACACAAGCACTCAGGTCACTCCACAACAAGTACAAATATGACTCTGTCATTGCCCATGTTGGTGTGAATGACCTGAGATGTACCAACCTGGACTACATGAAAAGAGACATGGAAGAGCTCTCTGATCACGTAGCCCAGGCCGGTCTGACTCTGACCCTGAGTAGCATCCTGCCCTCACCAAGAATGATACCACAGTATAAAGAAAAAAATTATCAATTTCAACAATTGGCTAAGTTTCTGGTATCATTCAAAGGTGATCCAGTATCTGTCCACCTGGGATGACATGCTCGACAAGCCACGCTGCTTCACAAGAGATGGCTTGCACCTGTCACCCTTAGCCTTTCGAATACTGGCCAAGGCGTTTGCTGCCCCCATAGTGCCTTTTATAGGCAAGGCTCAAAAGACAAACCCACAAACGTAAATAGCACAAGTAACCAAAAACTAAGGGTAATGCTACTCAACGCCAGAAGTCTAAACCTCAAAATGCATGCACTTGAGGCACTCCTCAGTATGGAGAACATCGATATCTGTGGAGTAACAGAAACCTAGTATAAGGCTCCAGAGAGCACCCCAGCACTTCCAAGCTATAACTCATACCATACTTTTCAGCCACAGAACCCAGACCAAAACACAAAAGGTGGGGATGTATCCATACTGATCAAGGGTACCCACACCTCCAGTTTAGTGGCACAGCACAATGCCTCAGAGATCATCCATGTGCAACTAACAACGGGCAAAACTGCAATTCAAATTGTAGCTTGCTACAGGTCACCCACCATGACCCAGGACCCCCATTTTGCATTTCTGGAGACAGTGGAAAATATGAAGGTCCTAACAAATGCCCTAATATTGGGTGATTTTAATTACCCAAACATTAACTGGGATAACTACTCAAGTACTAACTCCCTTGCCCAACGCTTCCTAGAATTTATAAACTCAAACGCCCTGGATCAACTGGTCAACACCCCCACCAGAGGTGACAACATATTGGACCTGGCCATCACCAACATGGGCGACTGGTGTTCTACACTGGAGGTCAACCCCTCGCTGGTTAGATCAGACCATAGACTAATCACTCTGGATATCCACATTCTGCCCCTACCCCCAATCAAGGAAACCACAGTGAAAAACTTTTCAAAAGCAAACTTCATGTTACTTAAGACCGAGGTGGAAAGGTTCACAGCACCCATGCTAAAGGACAACACTGTCCAAGCTGCTGAATCCCTTACAAAGGCACTCTATGAGCACCTGCAAGAATGCATGGATCATGCTATCCCAAGCAAAACCAAGACTCACTCCTCCAAGAAAAGGAAACCAGTCTGGTGGACCCCTGCCATAAACAAGCTATACAATAGAAGGAGGAAACTAGTACAGAAAAGAGTAAAATCCCAAGAAGGAAAGACATCCTTGATCAGTATCAGCAAGAAACTATGATCCCTCATAAAATCATCCAAGGCTAGCTTTGAAAGAAAAATTGCTAAGGACGCCAAAGATAACCACAAAGTGTTCTTTAGCTATTTCAATAGAAATGCAGAATGGCACAAAATACACTGAAACGACTGATATTACCAACATTCTGGCAGACAGGTTTAGTGCAAACTTCACCTCCCCTCATACTCCCTAAAGGGCCCATAGCCATACCAGAAGAATGTACAGCCCCAGCAATCAGGTTAAAACAGCCCTATCCAAAGCCAAAAACACAGCTTCAATGGGACGGGACGTGTCCCAGACTGTGTCTTACATGAACTCCAAAATGAACTAACCCCTCACCTAAACACACTGTTCAAACTCAGCCTCTCTAGAGGCTATGTGTCCATAGAGTGGTGCACAACAACAGTTATCTCACTCCACAAAGGTGGAGCCACAACGGACACCGGGAACTATCGCCCTATAAGCCTGACTAGCCTGGTCTGCAAGGCTATGGAGGACATCATCATGGAACTCATTAGCAGAGACACTGGGAACCTCCAAACATTGGACCCTACTCAGTTTGGCTTTGTTAAGAGCAGATCATGCCTCCTAAACCTCGTGGACTTCTTTGAGACAGTTACCAAGGCTTTAGATGAGGGAAAGGAGGTCCACACAGCCTACCTAGACCTAGCAAAGGCTTTTGACACCATTTCCCATTCTGGCATTATAGACAAGCTCACCAGCCAGAACATAAACCCCTACATCACAAGATGGGTTGCCAATTGGTTCATGGATAGAACCCACACGGTGAGAGTTGCAGGCTCTAGGTCCGACTCTAAACTGGTTACAAGTGGCGTCCCCCAGGGCTTAGTCCTGGGACCCCTCCTGTTTGGTATATACTTCTCAGAGGTACAGGCAAGCACAGGAGTACTATGGCTGACCAAGTTCGTAGATGACTGCACACTGGGGGCCATAATTGACTCTCTGGATGATACAGACATCCTCCAGAAGGGTCTCACTGAGACAGATACCTAGTGTCAAATTCGTGGCCTCAAGCTAAATACCAAAAAGTGCATAGTCATCCCCTTTGGAAAAAAACAAAGTACCCATGAACCACCACATACGTGGTAGTCCCCTAAATACAGAAAATATAATAAGGGATCTGGGGACCCAAGTAGATAGTAATCACTCCTTTGATAATCATATTGCCAAGGTGGTTAGAAAATCCTTTTATGTGGCCCACCTAAGCACAAAAGGGTTTGAATCTAGAACAAAAGAGGTTATTGTGCCCCTCTGTTTATCACTCATCAGACACGATAGACTACAACGCCCCATTTGGGATGTACCTTACAAGACACCTGCAACAGCTGGAAAGACCACATAAGTACTTCACCAAGAGGATTACTGGCCTCAAACAGATGCCCTATGCAGCCCGACTGAAGAAACTCCAGCTGTACTCGGTTGCATACCGCTTACGCAAAGGTGATCTCTGCCTGACATACAAGGCGATGCCCAACCCAGAATTGATGGACATGCTCCACCTAAAAAAAAAAAACAAATCTCTGAGAGCCACATGCTCTAGGGATCTAAACCTCACCACAACAATAAATAGGACGTGCTAGAGGGATAGATTCCTGTCCCAGAGACTCCCCATGTTTTGGAACAGGATTCAAGTCTACATTAGGCAGAACCCCTTACAAACACTCTTCAAGAGAAACCTTGACGAGTGGGTGGGAAACAGAAAATTTACCCAGGGAATCACTGCAGTGGCTCTGATGGACAGAGGCACAGGGAACTAACGGCTCTACTGGACAGAGGCATAGGGAACTAACCTAAGGGGACGGCGAAAGCCAACACATTCTGGCTAGGCTTACAGATGCCCTCAGGCAGATAGTCTAGTACTTACCTATGAACCTATGAACCTATGAACTGTTTTAAACTGGTGCATTGTTATGCATGTTTACTAAGGGCATCAGCTGAATCCTTGTTGTTTTATACTACAATTATGCTTATAAACCTTTTCCCCGAGTGGGTAGCCTTGAAGAATTATATGCTTCCTTCTGTTAGTTTCTTGCTGTTACTTGCATTTACATGCATGCAAACCACAGTATTTAACTATTTATTGTAATCAACTAGTCTTATTACTGTATTGTACTGAGTACAATAAATACACAGAGACACAACTTCAGTTAATATGCTTTACTGTTAAATTCTCCTTTCAGAGCTACAAGCATGCAGCACAGATGCTGTCAGCTCTCTATGGCAAATTCCCAAAGCTTGTTTATACACACTCATATTTATAACAAAAGGTCTGATATTTTTCTCAAAGTCTGATGTATAACAGTTCTTTCTTTGTATAACAGTTTTCCTTTGTTCCCTTGTCCTTGGTTCTTTGTAGTGTCATGATCCATGGAAACTCACTCTTCCATTATCTGAAAAGTGGTGTTCCAGCACTATCTGAATCTTGATGTTACATCTCTTTACAACATTGATGTCCTTCCAGCTGCCATCTGTGCAGTTATTTTTACAGACTTTGTTTCTCAATAACATACTCTTTTACATGGATGCTAAAATCTAATTAAGCTATGTCAGCACACGTACTACTTTCTATTTTTTAGCATTTTATACTATTCCTAAATTAACCCTTTATATTTCATATCATTCTTGCAGCTTTTTATTCAAGCTAATATTCATGCTAGTGAAAATACAGTGAACTATTATTCTTTCTGTTCCCAGTTATTTTATTTTATTTTTTTTTGGAGGAACGGACTAAACTTTAGTTAAAGAAAAGGCTGCATTTGTTTCATTAGCATTATCATTTATAGCATTTACCACTTTGCTCCTATAAACTTGTTGAGTTATTGCAACTCTTTGTAACCTGCAGCATATACATTTTTGAGGTAATGTACAGCATCTAATAGTGATAGAGCTGTTTATTAAAATGTTTGTCAGTCTTTGATTCTTTCTCTAATTTTATGTATGCTTGACCTTGTTTAGCTAACCATGCTGTTATGATTGTTTCTTTCGGCTTTTTCCGGTCAGGGATCGCCACAGTGGAACTCCGGTCCGCTAATGATTGGCAGTAGATTTTGATGTGCTGGCTTGCTGGGCCTAAAGCACAACATTCAACAAAAGAATGCCCATTCACGCATGTCGCCACACAGAAGACACTCTAACTGAGAATCGAACGGGCAACGTCTAACTGTGAGGCGACAACACTACCGCAGCACCACCACCGGAGCAGATAACCATGCTGTTATATTTGTGTTAAATGTTATCTTCCCCAACGTACATGCTGCATGCTTTTTACAACTGAAATTGTCTTGTGTTCTATTTTGTGTAGCATTTTCCTAAGTTTTATTTGTGAAATATTGTAATTACCTCTGTTTTGATTTTCAGAATGATGCAAATGAAATGCAGATGTCTGTGTTGAATGCTGCGTGTTTGTCTCATTTGCTGCATTTTTATCTGTAGTCCTTGAAGCATGTTTCAGACACTGAACATTCAGTTTGTCTCAAGCTGTACCAGGATATATGTATGCTAGCATGCAGAAATACATGTATAACTATATTATTTCTACATATATTATAGCAACAGATGTGTATATGCATCTAACTAACAAATAGATGTGCACATGCATTTATACATTTTTAAACATATTTATTACTGTATACATTCCCTCTGTTTTATTTTAAATATTGCTATTAACTAGAAACACATTGGGAAACAAAACATTTAGTTTTCTTTTGCTACAGCAAGTTAACACAGTTTAATATTGTCAACACAATGATGACAACCATTACTATTAGAACTGGATTAATCTGAATATGACTCTATACAGTGATGTCCTATACAGTAATTTATTGACAATGTTTGAGGATTTTATTGCAAAGGCATTGCAGTCTTACTTTTTCTGAAAAAAACGTGTCACAAATGTCAAGCTTTGACTTGTTACTCAAACTATTTACTATATACTGTACAGAATACACTTGCTTGTACAGATTGTTTTTGCATCTGTATATACATGGCTGTAATGTACACTCAGTTCAGTTTTCAAACTTAGCATTAAACTGAAGCCTGCTAATTACATTACTTGAAACATTAAAATGTATTGTTGGTTTTAACACTTTGCACCTTTATTTGAGTCCCTTTTGCAGTACTGTTTACACAGTTAGTGTAACATTGAAAGTATGCCCTTCCCCCTGTAGTATACATCATTTTATTGCAGTGTTGTTTATTTGCTTTATGCTGTGAGAATTAAATGTATGCTTGTCCTTAGGCTGTTACCTAGACTGTGACACTTTGGTCTTACACATTTGCATTTTTATTTGATCATTTATTGGCCATTTTCAAAAATAGAAAATATTTTTATAAAGCTTTTGCTGTTGCCTACACTGTCAAAGTTGTAATAGGAATCACTTTTACCCATTTTGAAAAGACGTTTACTGTTACTAGTAGCTATTTGTACCCTCCCTTTTTGTAAAGGGACCTGCATAATTTATTTTAACTGCATACCATAGCTCATGTATTGACTGTACTTGGTGTAGCATTTACTTGCAAACAGATTATTAATGATATGTATGCACAAGTATGACATCTTATTACAATTACTAAACAGGATTTTTGTAGACTTTTGTGCTTTTTGCTTAATGCTGTACGTGAATGTTTTAGAAAAACGTAAGCCATTTGGCCTGGTGACCAGTCTTGTTTCGTTGACCTTATAAATTTCAGTACCAGTAACATTTTATCTTATACAACATTCCTTGTAACTGCCCATTCTAGCCAGGAAAAATTTGAGCTCACATACTTTTTTCTTTTTGCGCATTCCAGACGCTTAACCCATAACTCCTTTAGCACTTAACCACACCTTCAGTCATTCGTTAATATACTTGCAACTTGATATTAGAATGCAGTTGTAATAAATATTAACTTGCTTAACTATGCATAATATTGCTTTTGAATACTGTTTTTGCTGGAGTCTGTGCTATTTTTATGCTATCATACAAAATATTGTAAGAAACAAAAGAGATATTGACTTAACTAGCACATGCTTAAAGCAGATATATTTACATGATTTACATTTGCTGTTGTCTGCCTTTTGCTGCAGTTTAGGTGAAAATAAAATACATGCATGTCAGTCTTATGACATCATGTCTTTTCTGCGTTTAACTACTCTCATTTGAGTTCTATGCCCTAGAACTGTTTTGTTAGTTGAAATCATTTTAAAATCAATATTTAAGTGCCTTGCTTTAACTGAATGAAAGTTTGTGCTGTGTACACTTAACCATTTTGTAGAATAACCAATTGTAGAATAGTGTTCATAAATTATTTTGTAACATCATAGTTAACTTCTGTTGCTTTAACTCTTTACTAACCAGATTATTCTGTTCTGCGGACTTTAAAGCTCTTATGCACTTCTGAAAAAGTGTTTGCATATGTTGTCTGAACTTTTTGAACTCACTTTGACTGTGTCTTAAAAGTTTATTAAATCTTTTTGTCAGTTGACTATGAACCTCATCCCTGTTTTTATCTGTTTTGTAATGTGCAGTGGTTTTATGCCACTTTAGTCTAGCAATATGTACAGAAGATTTTCTAAATAACTGACTTGACTGATATTGTTAAGTCTGAAATCAACATTTTACATGTGGTGACAGGACATAATGCACCTAGTTGTTTACCATTACTTTTATGACATTGCACACAAAAAGCAGTTTCATATGACTTGCACAATAAATGTTTACTGTCATACAAATCATGTAGCTGTTTAAGATACCAGTCAAACATACATAAAGCATTGACATGAACTTTACTTAGAAAAAGTACTACATGTGCTACATTTATGTTTATACCAATCTTTAAATTCTGACCATACAAGTGCTGGACTACTATTACTGTCTACCTGAAAGGTAGTGTTACACTTTACAGTTCTTTTGTTTATGGCATCCATGCTGTAGAATGAGAAACAAAAAGAATTACCAGTTTCTGTGTGGAAGGTGGCCAAATCTTCTGTCAAGAAAACGTAGAAAGTCCCTCATTGATTCTCCCAAAAGGTGGTCAAACACAGCTGGCAGATTCAACTGTGTGAATGTACAGGACCTGTGGAACTTGCAGAGATGCACTGTTCTGTTACTGGATACTGTGCATAAGAAGGAGGCAAATGTTTGCACTGGAACTGAACGTACTAACTGAATAAAATTAAAAAGAAGCTGTAGTTGTCACAATAAGAAACCATTCGGTCCATCAACTGTGGCTTGCCATTGGAGAATTATATGACGTCTTCTGTTGATTTCTTGCTGCTACCTGCATTTACATGCAAGCATACCAAAGTATATTTAACTGTTTATTATGACTAACTAGTCTTATTACTGTATTGTACTATGTACAATAAATACACAGAGACAACTGCTTCAGTTAATACGCTTTACTGTTACATTTTCCTTTTGGATCTACAAGCATGCAACACAGATGCTGTCAGCTCTCTATGGCAAATTCCCAAAGCTTAAACGATAGGAAAAAATTGTAAAAAACTCAACCACAGAAAAAGGAGTGAGAGTCCAGTCCCTCAGTTAGTCAATTGTTCTTGATTCTTTGTAGTTTGATGATCCATGGAAACTCAGTCTTGCATTATCTGAAACGTGGTGTTCCAGCAGTAGCTGAAACTTGATGTTACATTTCTTTACATTATTGATGTCCTCCAGCTGCCATCTGCACAGTTATTTTCACAGACTTTGTTTCTCAATAACATACTCGTTTACATGGATGCCAAAATCTAATTAAGCTATGCCAGCACACTTGCTACTTTCTATTTTTCAGCATTTTATACTATTCCTAAACTAACCCTTTATATTTCATATCATTCTTGCAGCTTTTTATTCAAGCTAATAATCATGCTAGTAAAAAGACAGTGAACTATTATTCTTTCAAGCCTGTCTTCCACACATAAAAACTATCACAGGATACACAAAAGATAATATAAACCACCACTTTTGTTCCACAAGTATAAAGTTCCACACAACCAATGGTCCTTTTATATCCTGGTACAGATATATATTAGTTGTGTAACTAATAAATCTTCATTGACTGCAACCGCCAGACTTAGTAATTATTTTATTAACAATACCTGAGTAGGAGGCAGACTTAATGTAATTACTTTCAAGCTTATCATTTAATACACAAATAAAGACTCATCATCCAAAACTTGTTTGGGGGACAATTCTTAGTAGTTAAGTCCCAGTTATGATGTATTTTTTTTTCAAATGCCTGTCATTCTTATCAAAAAGTAATACCACATCAGTTTTAAAACTGACATTCTCGTGCTGAAATTTGACTTTCTAACTGAATCAAGTTGCTTCAAACGGCGAAAAGTCATTGCCCCTCCTACTGGAAATTTCAGTTACTAAATTGTGGATTAGTTCCTTGGGGTATCCTCTCTCCATAAACATTGAATACAGAATATCCACTTCTTTCATTTACGTACCCATCACCTAAAATTAGTCTAGAAAGCCTAATAAGTTGATTTTTGATTAACCCTTTTTTGCCAAATAGCATGTTGGCTGCTAAAATATAAAAATCTGTTTGACTAGGTAAACATTACACTCAAATTTCCCCACAGTCAAACTTCTGGAAATGGTGACAGCTAAAAAAAATCACAGTTAATTTATCATGTTGAAAGGTAAATTCAGAAAAGTCATTTCAAATAAGTAAAATACATTTTTAGTTCATCCTCATCACCATCCCACAATAAAAATATCATCCAAATATCATAAATATAATAATATTTTTGGATTGAATGAACAATCAAAGACAAAACATTTCTCCTGTACCACATAACTATTTTAGCATATTTTAGCATAAACTGGTGCACACTTTGCACCCATGGCCACACTTCTTTTCTGGTGGAAATATCCTCCCTCAAAAAAACACAAAATTCTTATTTAAAACAATTCCCATTATATTATGAAGCAAGGAAGTCTCTTCATTGTCAAAACATGCATTCATCACAATGGCTTCAGGAAACCAAGTAAGACCAGTGTCATGGGGGATACCCAAAAAAAGATTGTTCACATCAGCTGTCACCATTAGGGTATGTTCAATTGTGTTTATATATGCCAAACATTAAAAAAAATGCCATGAGTCTCTTAAAACATGATTGGCATTGTAAAAAATGGCTAACTTTACATCAGTCCATTTGGCCAGTCCTTCAGTTTTGGAACCACATGAAAAAAATATTTGCCTGTATGGTGGACCAGACAATTCCTTGTGAATTTTCAGAATACCAAACACTACCGGGGTTATAGGAAATTTAACCATCAGAAACAGATGTAAAATCCTGTCAATAAAACCCTCAGAGAGTAAGTTTTCAAGCCATATATCAGTCCTTCAATATGCAATGTTGATGACGTTCTTAGATGTGGGATCCTATGATACATAATTGAATAAAATACCAGATACCTTAAAAATATGCAATGTAGTCAACTACAACTAACCCAGCTGCTTTTGCCCTGTTTCGTGATCTGAATGGACCTGTTAGAACATATGGACTCTAGTAACTTCTATTCATCATGTTTCAGTTTAAAACTAAAGTGATTGCTATGACTGTAGAAGTTCCTGATGCCCTTTTCACATAACCTTTCAAAAATAGCAAAAAACAGATGGGGAGGGGTTAAAGACTTATACAATTAACCACATAATTTGAAAAAAAAATCATTATTTACTGCTCAGTGCATCAAGAACTATAAGTTGAAAATATTACTTTTCACATCAAAGAACAACAGAGTAAATCAATTAAAGAACAATTAAAAGAAGGTTGAGAAAAAATAATCAAGTATAGACCTTTACAATTTGACAATACTTTATTTCAGGAGTGTTTGAATTGAAACTTTGGGAGTTTCCTAATAATTTGAAACAGGACTAAATCCTACATTAGGAACTGTTGGCACTCTTTGACAGAACACAGAACAACAGATGTTATTTCAACTTCTGAAAGATATTAAGGCATTTATATCACAGAGGATCTCTTATTTGACACCATGAAGGATAAATGCAATGCAATTTTTGTCAAAATAGACAGAGTGATGGAAACTGTTAAACACAGAAAGGAGAAAACAAAATGATTTGTAACAAAAATGAGTATGACAAAAGAAAGGCCTATCTAGCCCCTGTAAAGCCATCTAAAATTGATGTTTCAGTTACCAAAAATGAGGCATCTGTCACCTTACCAAACCAAGTGTTAGTTATTCTTCTATAACTGACACAAACACTTTCTTCCACAACCATAATCTAGTTTTTCACAATATATCTGTCAAAATTTATTTTTGATTAAACAAAATTTAATTTACTCTTTGATTCCAAATAACCCCTATTACAAAAATAAATTATTATCTACCCTTTTTAAATATTTTTTCTTATTATTCTTATAATATCCAATCATATTCATATTTGTGTTGTTTATGTTATTAATGTTCTCAAACATTTTTCTTCACACAGCGTTTTTCTATAGTTTCATCACTCTTTTACATTTCAAAAAACATGCTCTGTTATCTCTTCCTCCCCACAAAACAAACTCACTCTTTTAGTTTTATTTTAATATGGTATATTCCCTTTACTGGAAATGTATTTAATACCAGTCTCCAAAGGAAATCCTGTCACTTTACTATCTTGGTAAACCACTTCTTCCTTACTTTAATGGCTTTAATCACTTCTTCTGGTATTTTTCCCATGGATTTACATACTAATGCAGTTTCATCAGATTATTATGCAACAACTTTCTATTTTTCTATATATCATCATTTTTTTTATTTTCCATGTTATTATTTTTTTCTTGATAATTTTTAATTTCATTTGCATATTTTTTTTCTATTTTTTCTTATTCTCTTCATCTCCCCGAAATTTTTTGCACTTACATTTAAAAATTCTCATTATTAAATTATCATTCTCTTCCTTTGCCCCCTTGAATACCCTATACAAGTAACTGGATTTAGTAACCATACCCTCCCCATCTTCACTCATATAAAACACATCTCTTTTCACTAGGTTTAATCTTGAACCCAATATGAAAGAAAACACCATTTGCACAATTTCCTTTTCATACTTTTCTGTGATCATAGCAAGATTAGATATATACTCTATTTTCCCACTTATATTAAATTCATCAAATAAAACTGTTTCCTAAATGCTAATCTATATGTCCAATATACAAGCCATATTTCTTTCATTTTTAATAAAACCATCCCATTGCATTACATCATTTTTACCAGATTTTATTCATAGCAAACACACAACATTCATTGAAAAATACATCCCTCAGTTTTCATCACATAACTCAAACCCCAACTTTTATCTTTATTCAAGATTATTACCATTTCTTTTAAATATCCATTCAGACAAACCAGCGCTTCCTTCATCCATATTTTGTTCTTAGCAACTGCAGCTATCATCTGTGTAAAACTACTGAAATCACCACCTTCTTTTCCATCTCATATTTAGCTTCTTTCATTTTATAATCTACTTCACTCATTATAGCATTCATTACCAATTCATACAATATTCCAGTTATGGGACATCCTTGTCTTATATAAAAATTCATGCATATTGCTTTACTTAGCCACTCATTTACTAACACTCCCACTTTATTATTTTGATATGCTGAAATACACACTGTCTTAATTCTTTTACCTACTCTATACTTCTCTATAACATCCCACATATTATCATGCTGTACTGTATGAAATGCCTTGGTAATGTTACCTACCAGAAGTTTCACTTACTTATAACACTCACAATTTATCTTACAGCAAATAACAATTCTGACATCCCTTTTCTTTTATGCCATATATACATAATTCCATAACATCTCTCGTCCTTCTTTCCATTCTAATTTGCATTGTTTTCATAAAAAAATATACTATGTATGATTTAGTGTGATTGGTCTCCAAATTTTTACTTCCTTCTTCTCATATTTCTTCCATATAAATTGTAATATCTCACTACATAACTCTTAATAAAGATTTCCTTCTACCATTCAGTCAGTACATTTAAAAATAGCTTCCTTGCCAATCCATTAATTTTTTGAACATTCCATGCCCTATACCATCTGGACCTGATACTAAATCAACATTTACTTTTCTAATTACTACATCCAGTTCACTAATAGTAATTTCTTTTTCAAATTATCCTTTAACTTTTTTTAGAATTGTTTCCATTCTCTCTTATTTTCCATATGCTGCACCACAATACTCACAAATTGTTCTTGCATTCTTTTTACCTCTCATTTTACATTTTTCATTTCTCTCACTATACTAATATTGCCCTTTACTATTTTATTGAAATATGCAGATACCTCCCCACATCTCCCTTGTAAAGAATATATCTGCCTAAATGATAATGTCTTATTTTGTCTTGATTTCTTTTGTATGTTTTTTCCATATTATAATACTAGTTGTATTATTTTCTAAATGTTTTGATACAGTTCTTTAAATTTCCCATACTTCACTTAGTCTATAATATTTTTAAATTCATTCCACCATTCAGACCAGTTTTTATAGTAGTCTTTCATGGTTATATAATTCTTCTATAACTGTAATACTTCACACTCCAATGTTCATCCCACAGTTTATCATCTTCTGTTTATTCCCTTTCCTACTTTAGTATACTACCTATCTTCCATCACCTCCATCCATATTGTGAAATGGTTTGAAAAACCCATCACAGCTCTCTTGCCATTTGCTACCCCAAAGCCTGCTGATAATACAAAATAATCAATTTCAGATCAAAGTGTTCCATTCTATGTCCATTGACTTTTGTTTCACATAACTAATTTACCACACTTTATCACTAACTATACATTTTTACATCTTCCCATTAAATCACAATTAACATCACTTTCTATTATAATTTTCATGTTAACCACCACATAGTCTAATATTTGATGAAACAGATTCTCTTTTTACTTGCTAGTTACATATGCATATAATATTATAAGTCCCTAAACATATTTTCCCCACCTCACATCCATCACAGTTAACCTTCCCATCTTTACCAACATGATATCTAGCATTTTCACTGTTTTGTATACAACACAGCCACTCCAGACAATTTTTCTGTTTGCAGTCTTTTTCCACTTGTAATGGAACTTACATCCTCTAACAGAATAACATCATAATTAGCACACCATTCCAGTATCCGTATCCTTCCTTTAATGTTAATAATACTGTTCACATTTACTGAAAGTACTCTAAAATTGTTTTTTTTTCTTCTTTTTAAGTTTAGGGGAAATATTTTTAAATATTCATTTTCTTATTTTTACTCTTTCTCCAATTGAATATTTTTTCCTGGGAGTATGTACGAATAATCCTTATTCCTCAGAATTAGATTTTTCACTGGCTTGAACTTCCCTTCTCCTGACCTCTTTTCCTGAATGCACTCTCTGTCTCTTTCTCTTTCCTCATTTTTCCTCCATATTTTTTCTTCTTTTACAGTTTCTACTTCACCTACTTCACCCTCTCTCCCAGCCTCTTTCCTTCATCATGTATGTTTTCTTCCCTTTCCCCTTCTTTTTCATTACATATTGGTTGTTGTTGACAATTCATCCAAAGTGTCCCTTTTTACACAACCTGCATTCAGGCACACACCTTTGTTGTATGTGTTTTCTCACCATATGGGTTGCATTGTACCTTGTCATAATTATTAATAAAATGAGAAAATTCACTACAAAAGAAATGATTTAGGCTGACCAGCATATCTTAATTTCCCTCTATAACCAGCCATCAAAGAATAATACTTAGCAAGTGTTTCATTATGTTTTTTCACATTTCAAAACAGCCACCAACCTCCACCCTCCATTCCATAAATTTCTCTAATTTCTAACTTTTACAGTGTTATCAACAGTTTCACACCAGCCCTGCATGCAATGTTTAATATCCTCTTCTTCCACTGCATCAGTTCTAAACTGCAAAATAACACATATATTTTTTATCATTTAAGTTACTAGCAAAAAACAAGTAGCTGCTTCCTGGATAAATGTCCTTCTTTTCATTACACAATTCCAGTTTTAAATGTTAAGTCACAAGAAGTCTCTGTCTCAATATGTATAAAAGACTACATTTATTGAGCTTTAATACTCAGAACAGTTATCGAATCGTCCATTACATACCTGTCTATTACAATGTTATTTTTGTTCTTATTTTCCTAGTTGGTTTTCTCTTCTTTTTAAAAGTAGTTTTACTTCCAGTTTTTGCTGTTGTTCTCTTTTTCTGCCTGCTGTCACTGGTGCACGTTGTAGTTACTGCATTAGCTGCTGACACAAAGTCAGACACGCTGTTTGTTGCTGCTTTCCTCTTTTACTTTCTGTCACTTTTGTATAAGTCTGTATTCTCTGCTACCACATCACCTGATTCCTTTTTTACATTACCATCCTCAGCACTTCCGAAAAAGTAATCTGCCATCTCACAGCATGAAGTAAAATAACTGTCACATGCATCATCCTGCTAGATTCTTTTTAACAGAACATCATCTGCAAGCCCTACTGATACCAGTTCTGTTATCTGCATCACTCTAAAAGTCTTGCCCATTTCCTTCTCCAATTACACAGCTAAATGCTGCTCAACTGTATAATCCACCACACAGGAATCTTTGTTTTCTTTCTAATGCTCCATGTCAAACAAAATTTCTCCAAGTTTTCATTTTCCACCTGCAAACGTTCCATAGCTTTCCTCTCCTTTTCCATGGTGCTACTTCCCTTAGACCTCTTTCTTGGTACTGCAGGAGGCCTATGGAACCATCTAGCATCCCTATATATACCCCTGAAAAGAAGCTACAAGCCTAGTGGCACTAACCTGACCTAAAAAGGATAAATAAATAAACAAAAAAATAAAATAAAAAATATTGTAATCTTTAGAGCAATAATGAGAAATCCCTAAGTTTTCTACCCCCCCCCCATTTTGGACTACCCCAAGGAAAGAAATGTTTTATGAAAATAATGCCTGCCAATAGGAATCACCTGCCTCAAGAAATTAGGGCAAAAAATGATTACCACTCTTTAGGTTAAATAAATTAGCCACTTAACAGAAAACTACAAATGCTGTATAGTTCTCTAATTTGTTAAATAGATGTTATCCCTTACTCATGTTCTTTACCAAAATTGTAAACACTGTTTGGAAAGTGACTTGTTTGCTGGTATATTCATAAGTTTTACTTTTCTTTCCATATATGTAAATACATAAATGTGACTCACACACAAAAAATAATATCGCCTTTATAGTGAGATGTAGATATTTCTGAATTAGAATTATACCTGCTGCCTAACTACCATCAAGCTATACTAGTAATAGAAACAGCTCAGTGTCCTTGTGATTGCTTAAACATTTTGTTACCAAACTTTTCCATGTATTGACCAGCTCTATTCAGATCTTTTATACACACTGGCTCTATAAAATTACAATTTGCCTCCACACTGTCCTGTACAGTTGTTATGTAATGTATTGCTTTTGCATAGTGGTTATGTAATATATCTGGTTAAGTGAAAATAAAGTTATGATACTTGTAACTGTTTATTGCAATTTGTCTGTGTAATCGGATTTTATAAAGTGCATGATTCTATGTCAGTACTTTCATATGCCTTCGGCCTAGCCTGTAGCTGAAAATGGTCTACTGGTCACTTCACCTACCTGTTTACCAAAGTGAAATTAGTAAATGAACAAACAAAATATTAAATAAATAAAGACAAAAACATTAAATTATGCAACTGGATGGAGAGTAATACAATGGGAGGGGGGGCACATGAGGGGACATGAATGAACTTTGCCACTGAGCAAAGTTAAACACAGAGTGTAGTAAACTGGGTTTGGAAAGTAGCATGGCAGATAATGAAATAATGATGGATGAACTTGGTAACTGTGGCTGACTGAATGTTTGCAAGGCAACGGCAGTAAGAGAGATTTCAGAACTAATAACAGAATTTTGCAAGAGTGATAGGGTTTTGAGAGGAGGCCAGAGACTAGTCATTGACAGTACAAAACATCTCACACTACCGGAAGGGAGCTAGGCAGATGTAGTTTTCTGTTATCATGTACAGTATACCCAGGCACCATCAAATCTACATGACAGCTTTATGATTATTTAAAGTGAGGCTGGTGTTACATTCCTCAGTCTTTATGCAGTGACACTCTTATTATTTCCATCATCCCATTTCTGGAATCATATTACACATCTGGGCAACATCCACTGTGTACCAGGATATCAGTGCAGCCTGTGCTGCTGTGTTTTTCATAGTATAAACAATAATGGATGAGGAGGCTGATATGCACTAATTCTTTACTGCAGTGTAGCAATAATTTGCATTTGATGTCTTGGCAACCAACATGTAAGTTGCCCAGTCTTTCAAAATAATGACACATACACGATGTACTACTATGTTACAGTGTAACATTTCTGTAAAAAAATGTGCAATTGTGCAACAATCTGTACCTCCTTTACAGGAGAAAACAAGACACCCTGGTGGAATCGCAACATTAATAGACTGTGCAACAGAAGGAAATAAACTATGGTAAAAATTAGTATAGTACCCATCAGGATAAAAGCACTCTTATCAAACCAAACAAACAACTCAGAGGACAGATAAAGTCCACCAAAATCCAAATTTGAGGTAAATCTGGACTTCCTGGCCAAGGGCATCCAAAAGGCATTCTTTTGCTATGTCCTGAACTTTATAGTGCACAGAGCTCATTGTTAATAAAACCACGTACAGTGAGCCAGAAGATATAGCAAACCTGCTGGCAGACAAATTCATTTCTAATGTTACCACCCCCCCCCCCCCAGCTTCCATCAGGAAATACCATCACAATATATCTCCCAACTATCACTAAGGAACAGGTCTTCAGTGTTCTCTCAGAGGACAAGAACACTGCATCAGTACTCCCTGACAATATCTCACACTACCTTCTAAATATCACGAAACATGACTTATCATGGTCTCTGGGGCCACTATTCAATTATAGCTTCAAATGGTCTTAGTGCCTCACAAATGAAGAACAACAACCATCATCTCACATGTCTCACTGCTATTTTTCTACTGTGCTAAATATACTCTAGTGTTTCCTACTGAAACTAGGATAGCTAGTAGCTGTAGAATAGTCCAGATCCAGACCTGCTGCTTCTGGAACTATTTGTAGTGGTTTGTTTGTTCTGAGCATGTTTTCCACATCATCTTGGATTGGAATGAGCATATCTGCACTTTTGTGACAGAACTGTGCTTAATTGGCACTGTAAAGGAAGGCTGATCTAGGGACTGGAATAAGCATCCTCATTAGTCCTCTTGAATTTTGTTAGAGTTTTTTTCAAGTTTTAGCTTCTGGTATTTAGGCCCTGCATCTGAGAGTAATGGCGAGTGTGGAAGAGAGGTGAAGAGGAGAGTACAGGCAGGGTGGAGTGGGTAGAGAAGAGTGTCAGGACTGATTTGTGACAGACGAGTACCAGTAAGAGTGAAAGGGAAGGTCTACAGGAGGGAAGTGAGACTAGCTATGTTATATGGGTTGGAGACAGTGGCATTGACAAAAAGACAGGAGTCAGAGCTGGATGTGGCAGAGCTAAAGATGTTAAGATTTGCACTGGGTGTAACGAGGGTAGACAGGATTAGGAATAAGTATATTAGAGGGTCAGTCCAGGTTGGACGGTTTGGAGACAAAGCCAGAGAGCCGGGATTGCCTTGGTTTGGACATGTGCTGAGGAGGGATGCTGGGTATATAGGGAAAAGAATGCTAAGGATGAAGCTGCCAGGTAAGAGGAAAAGAGGAAGGCCTAAGATAAGGTTTATGCATGTGGTGAGAGAGGACATGCAGGTGGCTGGTGTGACAGAGCAAAATGCAGAGGACAGGAAGAAATGGAAACAGATGATCTGCTGTGGTGACCCCTAATGGGAACAGCCGAAAGAAAAAGAAGAAGATCTGAGCAGGTTTCTCTTGTTTCTACTGAGCTGAACTGAGGTGGGCTACTGGCCACAACTCTGAGCTGAGATACTGGATGACTAGACGCTTTTGAGCTTCCAAAAAAACTTAAGTTGCCTGTTTTTTGCTTATTTTTAGTATTTACTGGACTTTTTTTTGCCTGCTGCCTACTTTTATACTGAATTTACTATGTACTAAGCTACACTATTATACTGCAATTGCCTGCTACACTGTGCCTGTAAAATCAAATTGTGTTGCTGTTTTCAATATTTAGCAAGCTTTCTTGTTGTTTTCACTGTTTATTAAGTATTTACTGGTATTTTTTCACTGTTTTAAAGCTATCTCTTCTGCCTTCTGTGGTTTTCCCACCAAGCAGTACTTAATTAACTGATCTGTTAACTGTTTAAATCATTCTTTAGAGCCTTTTGGCTGATTTTTTACTGTTTTAAACATTTTTTTCAGTGTCTCACTGCTAGTTTTCTGCTGTGTTAAATATTATCTTCTGTTTCCCACTGAAACTAAGGTAGTTAGCTGATGTAGCATAGTCCAGATCCTGGTCTGCTGCTTCTGGAACTCTTTGTAGTGGTTTGTTTGTTCTGAGCATGTTTTCTAGGCCATCTTGGATTGGAAGGGGCCTATCTGCACTTTTGTGGGAGAATTGTGCTTGATTGGCACCTGACTGGTAAAGGGAGGCCAGTCGACAGCTTGGAATAAGCATCTTCATTGGTCCTTTTGAATTTTGTTAGAATTTTTTTTTTCAAGTTTTAGCATCGGAGCAGGTTCCTGCTTGTTTGCATGTCATGCAGCACTGGGCACAGCCATGCAATTCTGTGGCAAAGCCAGACAGTTAAATTCAACAAATTTTCCCTTAAAATCCAGGCAGAAATATCCAATTGCCAAGCTTCTCTGTGATCGTTTCTGAAAAGCCACCTCTAGTGACAACAGTCTTCAACCTAGCAGTATGGACAGTTGGACTACCCTTTTTTCTAATGCCAACCTTGTTGACTTAGGTATCATGAGGCAGTGTAGTAATTGCCTCATGTATACAGACAACCCTCTACTGATAACACAGTCTAGTACAGAGTGTGAGAGATGGATTCTCTGAGCTTTAGTAGGGTCCCATAGAGAAATCCTTCTCTGGATTGGTTTCAGCCAGCCAGTTTCTCTCCAGCTCTCCCACCACTAATCCCTCCTCCCCAGTTCTTACCTCTGTCCTGTTTTCCACTCCTTCCTGCTACAACTTGTCCCACCCCTTTCCACTTTCCCTTCCTGCCTGCCCCTAGTCTTTATAATGATGCCACTACCTGTGGCACCATTTTTAAAAAAGGTATGCCTGTTACCCCTTCGAGATCAACTCTGTAGGCTGCTAGCTGCGCCTGGTAAGTGCCGCAATTCATGCAGGCTTAATGCCATGTGTATAACTTATTGTATACCAGAATAGTACATGTTTTATATTGTGCCTTGGTGTTTTCATCTGTTTGGTTAAGGATGCTTTGCGAGCATGTTTCTGTGCGGTTTAATGTTCTGTTCAGAACGCTCACATCTCTCAATTCATGTTAAATTGAATTATCTCTCTCCTGTATAGTTTGCTGCCATTTTATAGCTGTTTTCTTGCTGTCTCAGCTGTGTTTGTAATTGTAGTAATCCAGGTCTCATGCTGTATAGTTGACCAAATGCAGTGTAGTTGTGCCTGCTTTTAGTTATAACTGTTTTATGTAGCTGTATCCCTATGTGGCTAGAGGGTGCTCTGTGTGCATGCAACTGAGTATTTATTTGTGTGTGGTCTGAACGCTCACAGATTAATCCCTGGCATCAAGTTACAATGGCTCTCTGACCCTTTATCAGTTTGGAAAGGAGATGCTCTCTGAGCATATTACTGAGCATTCATGCATGTGAGGACTGAATACCCTGCTTTCAGCTACAACTGCATTCTGATGCAGTATTCCATGTGTCTGCGAGCATGTAACTGTTCCTTTATTATTACATGGTTTGAACACTCGCTAGATAATAGAATTTCTAAAAGTGATCGGTTTCACTCCATTCTGGCAGCTGCCACATGTCTAATTAATATTAGTCCTACTTTTAACATATTTAGCAGTTTAGCAGTTTGCAGCCATTTTCCATTAGTAATTATAACACTGGACATGCTGCTGCTGCACTCCAAGAAGGAGATCAGTATGTAGCCTTCTGGCCATTGCTGAAATACATCTCCTAAGACATAAATGGTGCTCTACAGGTTAAAACTGTCCCACTACTAGGTACTTCTCACTGGACCCTTTAGTCCCTATATATTCTGCTTCTAATGAGCATGTGGTGCTTTTTGAAATAAAGGGGTTTGCTATTTCCAACAGGGTAAACTTGTGAGAGTAGTCTTCTGAGCGGTCTGTGTTCTGTTCCAACCATTCGCAAATGCAAATGCTATGGAATGGCACTATTCCCAGTTATGCCTATTGTATGTAAAGTGAATGCTAAGAGAATGTGTTCAATTTAGTACTCGCTAACCTAGAAAGCCTAGCACTGAATATATATGGTATAGAGTGTGTATGCTATATGGATCTTTTGCTGCAGATGTAAACTAAATTGAATGTTAATCTGTTTCATGGTGTAAAGTGTGTATGCCAGTTGGTTATCTCTGCTGTAGAACTAGTCTCTTAATCTAGCACCTGCTTGTATTTGCTACATTTGTATCTGTTGCTGGGACTGTTTGCCTCCTCTCCCTTCTTTCCCTGTTCTCCCAGATGAAGCCCTAAATGTGCTAAATGTGATAATGCTTGTGTTGTTCTGTTGTTTCTTTTTTTCCCTACAACTGCCCGTGCTGCATTCTACCCTAACTAGTACAGACTAAACATCCTAGTTTGTAAGGATTTCTCTACGGGACCCTACTAAAGCCCACTGAAGAGCATATCTACAACTAGCCCCCTTCAGGAATTTCTTCCAGTGTATGTACTGCTGCATATTGTACCTGAAAAGTGATTTTAGTACCTAAACTATCATAGTGCCTGTACTTCCCCACGCTTGCTAAGCAGCCTACTACAGTATATCTCTTGACCCTACCTACCCACTAAGCTGTAATTTAACTATCTAACCACTGCTCACCTTCTAAAGTTTAAAGTCTAGTTTTCTACCTCCCTCATTTCTCTCCCGTAGCCATCCCCAACCTCTAAGTATTATTCTCCACTGGCCTGCTCTGTCCTGTGCTTAGTCCTGATCTCCACTCACACACCCAAGCCTGGTCTTACCTTGTTGCTCCACCTTCCTCTAGACTCCCACTCTTCTGCTTTACCTGGCTGATTGGTTTCAGCCAGCCACCTTCTCTCCAGCTCTACCTGCTACGTTCACCCTGCAGACTCACTACCCTGCTCCCAATCTCCACCTGCTCCCACTACTCCTACATTTATACTTAACCAATCTCACCAATCATCCCCTACAATCATAACTCAACCAAGCAATCTCCTCACCCTCTGACCCCTCCCTCTTGAACTTCATCTCCCAATCACAATCTCTCCAGCCCCATTCAAAGTCCACATATACTCCTTGTCCTCCTCGTCTGATACTCTCCTATCTACCCTTCTCATTCCTCCCTCTAATACTCATCCACACCACAACTATGACATGTCTGATAATTCAAACAGTTTGAACCCCATTTATCTGCTTTCTATTCTTACTCCCTTTATACCATGCTACCTCCTACCATTCTAACCAACTCCATCCCTCCTTCCTGTCCAACCCTCACACTCCCACTCCTCCTCCTCATCCCACTATAAAACATTTCCACAACATATCTGCCTCCCTAGTCCACCCAACCTCCTCCACTACTTCAAATTAAAGCTTGTCCCCCTCCAACCTACATACCACAAAAATAAACTAATTCCCTACCATCCACAACTATTAAAAACTAGCTCAAAAACGTCACTACCCTTCCTCAACTTCATCTACTTAGCAGGGGACATACAGCCAAACCCTGGACCAAATACCTCCTCTTCTCCAAACCCCACTGTTACAAGCAATAAAATTAACCACAAACACCTCAAATTCTTCACCTTGAATTCCCAAAGCCTAAAGAACAAAGTAACCCAATTTCATGCCTGGCTCAACCATAACTTACCCGATATTGTAGCCATCTCGGAAACTTGGTTCAAACCCCACATCTGTGATTCTGAAATCCTACCACTTGGGTTCCAAGCCCTGAGACATGACCGCTTAAAAATAATAGGGGTGGGGTAGCCTTAATATACTCTAACTTGCTGTCCATATCTTCCTACCCTAATCCCATCCCTCCATTCAACAATGCTGAACTAGTAGTAGACCTTCTAAAACTAAATAACCATAAAAACATGTATAATTGCCCTCTACATCCCCTCAGGTAATAACATCACCACTCTTGAAGAAATCCTCCTCTGGACCTCTACCAATATTAAACTAGAAACCTTCATACTTGGAGATGTAAATATTGACTGGAATAAAATCAACAATCTTAATCCCACTATATTCATCAGTATATTCAACTTTACCCAACTAACTAACTCTATCACCAGACCCAACAAAACTAACCCTCCAGGTGCAACTCTAGACTGGTTCCTAGTATCCGACCCCAATAAAGTCATAGACTCTGGCACTACTCCTAACCCTACTAGACCTGTCCAAAGCATTCAATACCATTTCCCACACCAGCCTCTTAAACCACCTTTCTAGCCTTCATCTCTCCAAAAATTATTTATCTTGGTTCTCAAGCTACCTCTCTGGAAAGTCTCAGGCCATGAAATGGGGGAAAGGCATGTCCTCCTTCCTTCCAACCACCACTGGGGTACCTCAGGGATCTATACTTGGTCCAATGCTGTTCAACATCTTCATTAATGACTTCCACAAAGCCATACTCATTACCAAAATTGTACAATATGCAGATGATTCAACTTTAATCTGCTGCGCCCCCACCCTCACTCAGCTGCAAATAATAACCCAAATTGCCTTCTCCTCCACCGAACAATGGATGCTCCAAAACCACCTCTCACTAAATGCCAACAAATCTAAAATTCTGTTTTTCGCTCCATCAAAAGCCTCCCCTCTTGATAAACAATATTTCCAAATTATAAGCCACAGCAACACTGCCTGTCCGTAAACCCAGTCATCCTGCTGGGCAGTATCTGCTATCCTTTTCTTTAGCTAAAAAATGGAATTCCTTGCCATCTTCCCTAAGGACTTGTGAAAGCTTTGAAACCCTTAAAACTCTTCTACACTCCTACCTTTCTTCCAAATCTGCTCTCTCCCCACATAGTCTTATGCTGCTCTCTCCCCATAAGCTTTTCTCTACCTCTGAGCCTAAACCTAACCTGACATAACAGTAAAAGTAAACACCTGTATAACCCACTTTAACCTCTTCCACCTCTGCTCTCTTTCACTCCCCCCCCCTCTTTCCCAGTTGCCTTTTCCTCCCTACACTTCAAATACCTTCTAACCTAGGAACATACTGCTGTTCCTCAGCTGGGAACTTCTAACCTTCTAACTTCTTTAGCTTAAAATATAATCTGCTACAACTTATTCCTGTTCTTTAGCTTAAAATAAAATCTGCACTCACAATTTCTTCTCAATAAATTCTCTGTTCCAACTCTATATCATACCTTCATAAATACTTGACACCATGAAACCATATAATTTATGTTCTTCTCTGACTCTTAATGATTTTTGAATTGTGTTTCTCTTTACTTTGACTGTAACTGTGAACACACTGTGTAACACAATCTTATTTAATTGTATTCTTACCTCATTTAATTTTGATTTTTATGTGAATAACTGTGTATAATCACTATGTAATGCGGAGCTTTTCTCCCCGGGCCTCCACTGAAAATGGGCTCCCTTATCCCAGTGGACCTCCCCGGTCATCAAACTGAAATAAATAAATAAATAAACATATTTACACGAAGAATCTAGAATCCATGCTCTTTCTCACTCAAAACAGTAACACAGAGAAGGATGTCAACTTACGTACCACTACATATTCACATAGTAGCACTGCTCGTACACATACCACTACTTATACACATAGTACACATCAAACATGTAAATCCACATACATGGAGATTCTCTCAAAAAACATACTGAAATACCAGAGACCTCCAAAACAGGTACAGCTAACACAGTCTCCACAGCACCAGGGACACATAGCAACACCAGTGTCTCTCCCACCAAGCCCGTAAAGCATAATACTCAAAAAATAAGTTTTCTTGCATTTAAGACTCAGTAACGAGTTACAGGGATGCCCCACTCACCAGGTTGGACAAGCAGAAAGTCACTGTCAGCTGCCTGTCTAGTGCCAGGATTTGCCAAATCATGCATGCACTCAGGTCTTTTAGCAACAAGTACCATTATGACTCTATCTTAGTTCATGTTAGTGTGAATGACCTGAGACATACCTCACTGGACTATATGAAGACAGACGTGGTCAAGCTCTCTGAGTATGTGCCCCAGGCAGGTGTGTCCCTAGCCTTGAACAGCATACTACCCTCACCTAGAATGATGTCATGGTATAAACAAAAAATGATTAATTTCAATAATTGGCTTTGTTTTTGTTGTCATTCCATGGGGATCCAGTTCCTGTCTTTCTAGGAAGTCATGGTCAACAAACCTTGCTGCTTTGCCAGAGATGGTTTGCACCTAACACCCCTAGGCTTTCAGCAGATGCCAAAGAATCTTGCCTCCCCATAGTGCCTTTTTTAGGCAAGGTCTCGAAAATGACATTACCAATGTGAAATTAACCAATCAGAACAAAATAATGGTTATGCTGCTAAATGCTAGGAGCTTAAAGCAAAAAACGTAGTCCCTGGAAGCACCTTTATCATTAGAAGATGTAGATGGCTGTGCAGTCACAGAAACCTGATTTAAGGCCTCAGAGAGTACCCCAACCCTGCAAGGCTACAATACCTTCCACACATTTACACCACAAAAGGAACATGTGAAAACCAAAGAGGGCGGTGTTTCAATCTATTGTAGAGATAAATTCACTCCACATCTAGTTAGATTAGACAACTACATGGAATTACTCCAGGCCTAGTTATAGATCCCTCTCTATGGGTCATGACACCCACAAAGCCTACTTAACCAAACTGAAGACAATCCAAATTTTACTGAACACACTGGTTATGGGGGATTTCAGTTTTCCCACCATCAACTGGGAAACCTACTCTAGCCCAGACTCGCTAGCACAAAACTTCCTGGAGAAAATTGTCCATACCCCAACAACAGAAACAAATATTCTAGATCTGGCCCTTACCATCATGTCAAACAGGTACACTGCTGCAACTGTTGGACCCTCATTAGTTAAAATGCATAAATTAAATAAGTTATGCATAGGAATCCCTTTGGTCTTGCTTTCGATGGACTTCAAAAAGGGAATAAAGTTGTATATCTTGATCTTGTTTTGGAAGGCATGGAAGATGGGAGTATTTCGTCCAATATTCATAGGAAATTTGTGGACGGTAATCAATATTTACATGCCACCAGTTATCACTCCCCCATGTGTTAGAAGCTTTACCATTTGGAGAATTGGTACGTGTTTCACAGTTGTGTAGCGATAAGAATGAATTAGTGAAAGAGATGGAAAGAACTAACCAGATGTTTTTGTATAGGGACTATGACCCAGACATTTTGGAAAAGGCTCACATTAAAATAATGAGAAAGTTAGATATGGAGGGTGATGTATATTTACATAAAAGAAGAAATAAACAACATAATAGTAGTTTTTTTTTGAAGAGAATAAGGGGAAATGAGATGCTATTTATTATGTAACAGTGTATAATATAAAAAGTGAAGAAATAAAAGCTTTAATAGAGTATTATTGGAAATATATGTTGGGAGGCAAAGCTTTGGCAAATATTCTTCCTTATAAATCATTTTTTTTCTTACAAAAGGGGTAGAAATTTAAAGGACATGGTGGTACATGGTAAATTTTCCATGCCAAAAATAGCAATATCAAGAACCATCTTGAGTTGAGGTACAATGTGCTGCAATAGATGCAGTATTTGTAATAATGTTGTTAATACATTTAAGAATATAAATGGGGTTAAATTTGAGCCTAGAGATACATATATGTGTAGAAGTAGAGGGGTAATATATGCATTAAAATGTCCATGTGAGCTTTATTACATAGGGAAAACTAAGAGAGAATTTCGTGTCAGATTCATGGAGCATATAAGAGATGTTAAAAATAATAGAGAGGATAAAATAATTGCTGCACATTTTAGGATGTTTCACAATAGTAATGGGGCCCTGTTACAGGGTACTGTTTTAGAGACTGTAAAATGTTTAAGTATGGATGAAAATGTATTAAAACAAAAATTATTATATAAAGAAAGCATTTTCATTTTAAAATATAAAACTATGATACCTAATGGTCTCAATAATGAATTAAATTGGAAGTGTCTGCTTTAAGATAAACTTCTGTGTAATTAGTAGACATACTACTAATTGAATGTAGTATATAAGAAAGTTTGGTTTGCAATTTTACTGTTTGATATTCCATGAAGTTGGAAACACCGAAGCACTAGAATAAAATAAATTTGGTTTCCCTGGTTGTCTTTTTCACAATAATTGGTGGTTTGTGGTCAGAGTTGTTTTATATTGTGAAGAAGAGGAGAATTTGTGGTTCTTATTTTGGGGTATGGCTTCTGACCCGAATCTAGATGTGCCTCGGGTATTTTGTGAGGATTCAGCTTTTCAGTTGGGAGCAGCAAGCGGTTCCAACCCCCAGGTGGGTTCTCAAAGAACTATGAAACACTATTTGAATGGTTCTTCACAGGTTCCTGCAATGACTGTGGAGAACCGGCATTCTAATTTGGGTACTGGTCTCATCTTTGATGTGTTTGTGAAAGAAAGGAAAAAAAGAGTACCTGACCCCTTTACTTCACTGGGACTGAAATTCAATGCAATTCCTTTGGATATGTGAGAACTTTGTGATAAATATGGAAAGTTGTTAGAAAAAGAAACTAAGACCTATTTTAATACTTTAGGTTTACAGAGATATATTGATCTCAATATTACCCCAAGGGGACTCAGGTTTGTAAAAAATCCCAGTACTCCTTTTGATGCAAATTGCCCAGTGAATAAACAATTTAAGGAGCGGTGGTTTAAATCTGCACATAAATGTGTAACCGAATGGTTACATATCTTATTGGAGAGAGACCAACTTAAGCACAAAAAACCTCAAACAAGAACTGGCCGTTTTATCCCAGACAATTAGTGATTCCATGAACTCTGCTAGTATTAATGCTTTTTTAGAAATAACTAATGAAAAGCTGTTCTCATTGGAAGTGGAGCTGATTGAACACAAGAAATCCAAACTGACGCGGGACATCAATGAATATGAGGCAAGGCTTGCCTTCACATATTCAACCAATCGGAGAGCTGGCAAGCAAGGTAAATGTCAACACGTGGGGTTTAATAGCACGCCTTCCTCTTCATTTGTATCATCAGGGGAAGATAGGTGGTTCGATACAAGCGGCGAGTTTCCAGAGTTACCTCCACCGCAGCAGCCACAAGAACATATACAAATTTTTCAGAAACAAGGGGGATTATCATCTAACCAGCAGCAGCATGGACAACAGGGACAAAAACGGACTAGGAATTTTGGGACATACGCCGGTAACCCAGAGAGAGATTACCAGGTGTATTTTCAGCAGGGACCCGAAATGGCAACAACATAACAAAAGGTTCAGAAAATAAGGTATGTACTGAACCGAATATAGTTTTGAATTTATCCCAATGTGAATTGACCCAAGAACAGTTTTCTGTGTTAAGTTTGGGATTAAAATTTTTCCTGACTGTGTTGCCTCGAGGGCATATAGTCAAACAGGAAGTGTTTAAATTTCTAAGGAAAATACATCTGAAATATTATTTTACTAGGGATTCTATTAATGAAAATGCAGCATTTAATCCTTTACTCCATGATGAATCTGAGGATAGTTTCTTTTCTTGCAATGAAGAGATGGATGAACGTTATTTAGATATTAATGTTAATAATGTGGTTTCTAATGTTCATTGTAAAATTGATGTTTCACACATACCAGTGTTCAATAAGTTTATGCCACCTTTTGTCAATCAATGTATTATACAATTTGGTTCCATGATAGGATTTGGAAGTGAAAATATTTGTGATAAAGTAATATTGAATAAACATGAAGTGTCCTACAATTTAACTTTAAAAGAATGGCAAGCTTTGAAAATATTAAGTGAAAGAGAGGACATAGTAATTAAACCCTCAGACAAAGGGAATAAAATAGTTATCATGAATGTATGGAACATCTGAGTAATACTGAGGTTTATGAGAAATGTGAAAGAAAGAAATATGAGCAAGCTGTGGCTGAATTTGAGAAAATTTTGGACAGAAGTGTTAGATTAGGTTTTTTTAAAGAAAGAGATGTTAAGGATAGGTAATTTAACCAAAGAAGTGAAATAGCTATTTTTTCTGTCTGCCTAAAATGCACAAGAGTTTAGTTAAACCTCCGGGAAGACCTATTATTTCTGCTTGCAATTATTTTTTACACAATATTAGTCTAATATTACATGAGTTATTATTACCCTATGTTCTCAAATCCCCTGTGTATATAAAGGATAGTGTATATTTTTTACATAAAATTTCCCCGGTAGTATGGAATAAAACCAGATATCGGTTGGTGATTGATGTCAAGAGCCTATACACCACAAAAACTAATTGCAAACCAGTCAAACCAAAAGTGCACAACGGAGGAACCTTGTTTGCAGTCAAAAACGCCACCGAGTCACAAAGCTTCTTAACGCTTTTATTTAGAACAAACCAAAAGAGCGTTTTCGCCACAGACCACTGTGGCTTCTTCAGAGAAACAATTTAAACCAAAAACACTCCATTTAAAAATACTGAATCAGGAAATGACACATTCCTGTTTCCTGTTACCGACAGGTTGTGTTTAAAAACACATGCAAAATGTTTAATATTAAAAACATCTAAAATTTAAAATCATTTTAAAATAACGAAAAAACAGCAAAAAATAAATTCACTTATATGGATAAAATCTCAACCACTTAATTATAATATGGATGACAGTGAAAAGTTGTCATTACTATTTACAACATACTACCATATAAAATATGTAAATAAATCTGTAGAATGTGTATTCAGTTAATCATGGGAAACGTAGAAAAAGTATACAATGTGTAAAATGTATGTGCAGCCCATGTATGCTCAATACAGGCTTAATTTAAATCGTTTTGTTTATATAATGGCCATGCAGGACTAGAAAAGAACTACGCACTGCCCTGCAAAAATGCGTGTATCCTAGATGGTTCTGCACGTAAGTATCAGTTGTATCTTCCTAAAGGGTCAACTGTAACTTGTGTGGAAAACCTAACTATAAGGTTGAGCCAAACCCTGAATAGCCGAAAGTCTAGTCAGCTAACTAAACCCAGTATATGAGTTCAAGGTGTTACAAGACACATAAAACTGCCATGTCATCAAGTCAATACTAACTAATGCCCAGATCCAGCCTACAGTCATGACTGGCTGTATGATAGACTAGCAGGTTTTACCTAAAGTAACTTTTTAATTTAAGTACTGGGGCAATATTACAGTTAGTATTCAGACCAGGGAAACAAAAGGCAACCAAGCGCAACTGCCAGTCTAACTCACAGTTTTCCAATATTAAAGATACAGGGCCCCCCCTGATTTTTAAGGGTATGGGGGATGCCTTTTGTTTCCCTGGTCTGAATACTAACTGTAATATTGCCCCAGTACTTAAATTAAAAAGTTACTTTAGGTAAAACCTGCTAGTCTATCATACAGCCAGTCATGACTGTAGGCTGGATCTGGGCATTAGTTAGTATTGACTTGATGACATGGCAGTTTTATGTGTCTTGTAACACCTTGAACTCATATACTGGGTTTAGTTAGCTGACTAGACTTTCGGCTATTCAGGGTTTGGCTCAACCTTATAGTTAGGTTTTTCCACAAGTTACAGTTGACCCTTTAGGAAGATACAACTGATACTACGCGGCAGAACCATTTAGGATGCACACATGTCTGCAGGGCAGTGGCTAGTTCTTTTCTAGTCGTGCAAGGCCATCATATAAATAAAACGATTTAAATTAAGCCTGTATTGAGCAAACATGGGCTGCACATACATTTTATACATTGTACACTTTTTTTATGCTTTCCATGTTTAATTGAATACACATTCTACAGATTCATTCATATATTTTATATGGTAGTATGTTGTAAATAGTAATGACAACTTTTCACTGTCATCCATATTATAATTAAGTGGTTGAGATTTTATCCATATAAGTGAATTTATTTTTTGCTGTTTTTTCGTTATTTTAAAATGATTTTAAATTTTAGATGTTTTTAATATTAAACATTTTGCATGTGTTTTTAAACACAACCTGTCGGTAACAGGAAACAGGAATGTGTCATTTCCTGATTCAGTATTTTTAAATGGAGTGTTTTTGGTTTAAATTGTTTCTCTGAAGAAGCCACAGTGGTCTGTGGCGAAAACGCTCTTTTGGTTTGTTCTAAATAAAAGCGTTAAGAAGCTTTGTGACTCGGTGGCGTTTTTGACTGCAAACAAGGTTCCTCCGTTGTGCAAGAGCCTATACACCTCCATCCACCATAAGGATGGTTTAGAGGCAATAAAGTACTTTATGGGTGATAGTCCTTTATCTCATTTTGTCACCAATATGGTTGGGTTTTGTCTGAAAAACAATTATTTTTACTTTGACAATGTATTGTATAGACAGAAACAAGGTACAGCGATGGGAGCAGCTTTTGCCCCCATGTATACAAACTTGTTTATGTCTTTTTTGAAAAAAAGTTTCTATTTAATTTGGATTTTATGAAAAAATATGTGGAATTTTATTTTCGTTTTATTGATGATTTAATTTTTATATGTGAGGGGGGTGAAGAAGAGGTAGAGAGTTTTATAACAGATATGCATAGGAATCCCTTTGGTCTTGCTTTTGATGGACTTCAAAAAGGGAATAAAGTTGTATATCTTGATCTTGTTTTGGAAGGCATGGAAGATGGGAGTATTTCGTCCAATATTCATAGGAAATTTGTGGACGGTAATCAATATTTACATGCCACCAGTTGTCACCCCCCCCCCCCATGTGTTAGAAGCTTTACCATTTGGAGAATTGGTACGTGTTTCACGGTTGTGTAGTGATAAAAATGAATTGGTGAAAGAGATGGAAAGAACTAACCAAATGTTTTTGTATAGGGACTATGACCCAGACATTTTGGAAAAGGCTCACATTAAAATAATGAGAAAGTTAGATATGGAGGGTGATGTATATTTACATAAAAGAAGAAATAAACAACATAATAGTAGTTTTTTTGAAGAGAATAAGGGGAAATGAGATGCTATTTATTATGTAACAGTGTATAATATAAAAAGTGAAGAAATAAAAGCTTTAACAGAGTATTATTACTCCATTCTGGCGTTTGCCACATGTCTAATTAACTACTAGTCCTACTTTTAACATATTTAGCAGTTTAGCAGTTTGCAGCCATTTTCCATTAGTAATGATAACACTGGACATGCTGCTGCTGCACTCCAAGAAGGAGATCTGTATGTAGCCTTCTGGTCGTTGCTGAAATACATCTCCTAAGACATAAATGGCGCTCTACAGGTTAATACTGTCCCACTACTAGGTACTTCTCACCGGACCCTTTAGTCCCTATATATTCTGCTTCTAATGAGCATGTGGTGCTTTTTGAAATAAAGGGGTTTGCTATTTCAAACAGGGTAAACTTGTGAGAGTAGTCTTCTGAGTGGTCTGTGTTCTTTTCCAACCACTCGCAAACGCAAATGCTATGGAATGGCACTATTCCCAGTTATGCCTAGTGTATGTAAAGTGAATGCTAAGAGAATGTGTTCAATTTAGTACTCACTAACCTAGAAAGCCTAGCACTGAATATATATGGTATACAGTGTGTATGCTATATGGATCTTTTGCTGCAGATGTAAACTAAATTGAATGTTAATCTGTTTCATGGTGTAAAGTGTGTATGCCAATTGGTTATCTCTGCTGTAGAACTAGCCTCTTAACCTAGCACCTGCCTGTATTTGCTACATTTGTATCTGTTGCTGGGACTGTTTGCCTCCTCTCCCTTCTTTCCCTGTTCTCCCAGATGAAGCCCTAAATGTGCTAAATGTGATGCTTGTGTTGTTCTGTTGTTTTTTTTTTTTTCCCTACAGCTGCCTGTGCTTCATTCTACCCTAACTAGTACAGACTAAACATACTACTCTGTAAGGATTTCTCTACGGGACCCTACTAAAGCCCACTGAAGAGCATATCTACAACTAGCCCCCTTCAGGAATTTCTTCCAGTGTATGTACTGCTGCATATTGTATCTGAAAAGTGATTCTAGTACCTAAACTATCATAGTGCCTGTACTTCCCCACGCTTGCTAAGCAGCCTACTACAGTCTATCTCTTGACCCTACCTACCCACTAAGCTGTAATTTAACTATCTAACCACTGCTCACCTTCTAAAGTTTAAAGTCTAGTTATCTACCTCCCTCATTTCTCTCCCGTAGCCATCCCCAACTTCTAAGTATTATTCTCCACTGGCCTGCTCTGTCCTGTGCTTAGTCCTGATCTCCACTCACACACCCAAGCCTGGTCTTACCTTGTTGCTCCACCTTCCTCTAGACTCCCACTCTTCTGCTTTACCTGGCTGATTGGTTTCAGCCAGCCACCTTCTCTCCAGCTCTACCTGCTACGTTCGCCCTGCAGGCTCACTCCGCTCCCCTACCCTGCTCCCAATTCCCACCTGCTCCCACTACTCCTACATTTATACTTAACCAATCTCCTCCCCCTATTCACTCACCAATCATCCCCTACAATCATAACTCAACTAAGCAAACTCCTCACCCTCTGAACCCTCCCTCTTGAACTTCATCTCCCAATCACAACCTCTCCAGCCCCATTCAAAGTCCACATATACTCCTTGTCCTCCTCGTCTGATACTCTCCTATCTACCCTATTCATTCCTCCCTCTAATACTCATCCACACCACAACTATGACATGTCTGATAACTCAAACAGTTTGAACCTCATTTATCTGCTTTCTATTCTTACTCCCTTTATACCATGCTACCTCCTATCATTCTAACCAACTCCATCCCTCCTTCCTGTCCAACCCACACACTCCCACCCCTCCTCCTCATCCCACTATAAAACATTTCCACAACATATCTGCCTCCCTAGTCCACCCAACCTCCTCCACTACTTCAAATTAAAGCTTGTCCCCCACCAACCTACATACCACAAACATAAACTAATTCCCTACCATCCACAACTATTAAAAACTAGCTCAAAAACGTCACTACCCTTCCTCAACTTCCTCTACTTAGCAGGGGACATACAGCCAAACCCTGGACCAAATACCTCCTCTTCTCCAAACCCCACTGTTACAAGCAATAAAACTAACCACAAACACCTCAAATTCTTCACCTTGAATTCCCAAAGTCTAAAGAACAAAGTAACCCAATTTCATGCCTGGCTCAACCATAACTTACCCGATATTGTAACCATCTTGGAAACTTGGTTCAAATCCCACATCTGTGATTCTGAAATCCTACCACTCGAGTTCCAAGCCCTGAGACAAGTCCGCTTAAAAAGAAAAGGGGCGGGGTAGCCTTAATATACTCTAACTTGCTGTCCATATCTCCCTACCCTAATCCTATCTCGCCATTCAACAATGCTGAACTAGTAGTAGGCCTTCTAAAACTAAATAACCATAAAAACATATGTATAATTGCTCTCTACATCCCGTCAGGTAATAACATCTCCACTCTTGAAGAAATCCTCCTCTGGACCTGTACCAGTATTAAACTAGAGACCTTCATACTTGGAGATGTAAATATTGACTGGAATAAAATCAACAACCTTAATCCCACTATATTCATCAGTATATTCAGCTTTACCCGACTAACTAACTCTATCACCAGATCTAAAAAAACTAACCCTCCAGGTACAACTCTAGACTGGTTCTTAATATCCGACCCCAATAAAGTCATAGACTCTGGCACTACTCCTGACCCTATAGGTGACCACTTGCCATCTTTCATCCACAGAGCTACTCACTCCTCTCCTCACCTACACCAATATACCCACACCCTTAACCTCACAAACGTCAACCCCACAACATTCTTGGACACCCTAAAACAAACAAACTGGAACCCTCTAAAAACTCTACCACTAGACAATGCCGTAGAATTCCTCAACTCTACCTTCTTAAGCATCCTCAATTCCCTAGCTCCTAAAAGAACAAGGAGGGTCAAAACTAAGTACACCCCTTGGCTAACCAAAGACACCAAAATATTTTGCTACAAAGGGACAAATCTTGGAAAATCTACTACCAAAATAAACAGCCAGAAATTCTCCTTATATATAAACAACTTCACAACCTTGTTAAAAAAACATATCATTAGAGATAAAATGTCCTACTATATTAAACTCCAGTCCAACCAATCTAACAACCCCAAACATTTCTGGAACTCAGTTAATTATATCCTCAAACCAGGCACCAAAAATAACCCCTGCCCTGACACAAACAAATCTGACTCTGAAATAGCCTCCCTATTAAATCCCTTCTTTACCAACTCCATCGTTGACCTGACCAAGACCTTCCCTAACAACAACACACCCTCCCAACCCATCCAATCTTCCACACCCCCTACACAACTCTCTGCTTCTAATCCCCCACCAATATTTGAACTTAAACCCATCTCCACCTCCCTCATAAAAAGATTACTCACTAAATTAAAACCTTGCAGCAATGCCCCTGCCAATATCCCATCTTCCTTCCTAAAAATAGCTGCATTGCTCTTCCCATCAGCATCTTAATCAACAGATCCATGCAGGAATGTTATGTGCCCAAACTATGGCATGCTGCCTTTATCCTACCTCTCCATAAGGGTGGCAAAAACAATAGCATCTCTAATTTCCTATAGCTATCCTCTCCCCTATCTCTAAAATCCTAGAGAAATGTATCCACCTACAGCTTATGCCATACCTAGCCTTACATCAAGTAATTAGTCCAACCCAACACGGATTCCGACCTGGCCATAGTACTATCACCTCCCTGCTCTCATTCTTAGACACAGTAAATTTAGCCCGTGACTCTGGTAACATTGTTTCTACAGTTCTACTAGATCTGTCCAAAGCATTCAATACCATTTCCCACACCAGCCTCTTAAACCACCTTTCTAGCCTTCATCTCTCCAAAAATTATTTATCTTGGTTCTCAGGCTACCTCTCTGGAAGGTCTCAGGCCATAAAATGGGGGAAAGGCAAGTCCTCCTTCCTTCCAACCACCACTGGGGTACCTCAGGGATCTATACTTGGTCCAATGCTGTTCAACATCTTCATTAATGACTTCCACAAAGCCATACTCATTACCAAAATTGTACAATATGCAGATGATTCAACTTTAATCTGCTGCGCCCCCACCCTCACTCATATGGAGGGTGATGTATATTTAAATAAAAGAAGAAATAAACAACATAATGGTAGTTTATTTGAAGAGAATAAGGGGAAAGGAGATGCTATTTATTATGTAACAGTGTATAATATAAAAAGTGAAGAAATAAAAGCTTTAACAGAGTATTATTGGAAATATCTGTTGGGAGACAAAGCTTTGGCAAATATTCTTCCTTATAAACCATTTTTTTTCTTACAAAAGGGGTAGAAATTTAAAGGACATGGTGGTGCATGGTAAATTTTCCATGCCAAAAATAGCAATATCAAGAACCATATTGAGTCAAGGTACAATGTGCTGCGATAGTTGCAGTATTTGTAATAATGTTGTTAATACATTTAAGAATATAAATGGGGTTAAATTTGAGCCTAGTGATACATATACGTGTAGAAGTAGAGGGGTAATATATGCATTAAAATGCCCATGTGAGCTTTATTAAATAGGGGAAACGAAGAGAGAATTTCGTGTCAGATTCATGGAGCATATAAGAGATGTTAAAAATAATAGAGAGGATAAAATAATTGCTGCACATTTTAGGATGTTTCACAATAGTAATGGGGCCCTGTTACAGGGTACTGTTTTAGAGACTGTAAAATGTTTAAGTATGGATGAAAATGTATTAAAACAAAAATTATTATATAAAGAAAGCATTTTCATTTTAAAATATAAAACTGTGATACCTAATGGTCTCAATAATGAATTAAATTGGTAGTGTCTGCTTTAAGATAAACTTCTGTGTAATTAGTAGACATGCTACTAATTGAATGTAGTATATAAGAAAGTTTGGTTTGCAATTTTACTGTTTGATATTCCTTGAAGGTGGAAACACAGAAGCGCTAGAATAAAAGAAATTTGGTTTCCCTGGTTGTCTTTCACAATAATTGGTGGTTTGTGGTCAGAGTTGTTTTATATTGTGGAGAAGAGGAGAATTTGTGGTTCATATTCCTGGAGAAAATTGTCCATACCCCAACAACAGGAACAAACATTCTAGATCTGGTCCTTACCATCATGTCAAACAGGTGCACTGCTGCAACTGTTGGACCCTCATTAGTTAAAACTGACCAGAAAAAAGTCACTTTCAAACTGCCAGTAACACCAGCACTCACAAAGGGTGAAATCAGACTAAAAACGTCACCAAGGCAAACGTATACTCTGTTAGGTAAAGGTATAAATGCATTCCAAGCCCCACCCCAAGCTGAAAGTGTAACTATGCCAACTCTTACACTAAAGCCCTGTACAATCACTTGTGTAAGTGTATAAACTTGGCTGTACCAGGTAGAATCAAAGCCAGAGCCCCAAGTAAAATCAAGCTGCCATGGTGGATTCCAGCATCAACAAACACTACAATAAAGGCAAAAAGTTGCTGCCTAAGAAAACAAAGACAAGGACCCAACAATGAAAAGGAACCCTCCTCCCTCAGCTTTAACAGGCAAATAAGACGACTTTTCAAATCATCCAAGGGCTCCTTTGAGAGATACCAAGCAAGTACTGCCAGGGATAACCAAAAGGCCTTTTGCAGCTACGCACGTAACCTAAAGGGTAGAACCCAAGCATGTGCAGAACTGGTGGCCAATGGTATCACACACACTGACTCTACAGAGATAGCGAACCTGCTAGCAGATAGTTTTGGAAAAAAAATTCACTCCTTTATCCCCCCTAACTTACAACAAACCTTTCCCCAAACTCACCCCCCCACCTTACCTATCTGAAGAGCAGGTCTTCAAAGCCCTATCCAAGGCAAAGAACATGGCCATGGGACCAGATGACATCCCAGGATGTGTTATAAATTGGCTAAAACATGAACTAGCATAACCACTAAGTACCCTTTGAAATCATAACCTAACTACAAGGTTTGTTCCTCCGGAATGAAGAACAGCTACAGTTATTCCCCTCCACAAAGGTGGCTTAGCAACAGACCTGGGGAATTACAGACCCATAAGCTTGTCCAGCCTCCTCTGTAAGGCCTTGGAACATATCATTATGGACTTCATAAATAAAAACATAGGTGACTTCCAAACCCTGGACTCTACCCAATTCAGCTTCGTGAAGGGTAGATCCTACCTGTTAAATTGCGTGGACTTCTTTGAGTGTGTCACCAAGGCCATTGATGAGGGCAAATCTGTGCACACAACATACCTCAACTTGGTGAAGGCTTTTGACACAATCCCACATTAAGGCATAACCAATAAACTTAGCAAACTGAATGTAAACCCCTTCGGTGTAAGATGAATTGCCAACTGGCTCACAAACAGGACACACTATCAAAGTGGGTGACTCCACATCAACCAGCAGACATGTTACCAATGGGAGTGCCACATGGGTCAGTAATGGACCCCCTACAGTTTGGTATATACTTCTCAGAAGTTCATGTCAAAACTAAAGAGTTGTGGCTGACCAAGTTTGCAGACAACTGCAAACTAGGTGCAATCATTGAATCCCCAAATTATGTCAGTATACTCCAGGTAGGTCTCACACAGATCAACGACTGATGTATTAGTCATGGTCTCATACTGAATGCAAAGAAATGCATCATCATTCCTTTCAGCACAAACAATGTCCTCTCACACTATCAAATAAAAAACAATACCCTAAGTACCCATGATATGGTAAAGGACCTGGGATCACAGGTTGACTGTGACCTTAACTTTGGCCACCATGTGTCTACTGTTGTAAAGAAAGCTTTCCACATATCTTACTTGATTAGTAAAGGCATCACCTTGAGAGCAAAAGAAGTTTGAACCCCTCCTATACTCTACACTTATCCGGCCCATAATTGAGTATAAGGCCCCATTTGGTATGGACCATACTAAGCATCTACAGCAATTAGAGAGACCTCAGAGGTTTTTAACAAAGAAGATCGAGGGCCTCAGGCATGTGCTTTACACAGACTGACTAAAATCCCTGTCACTATACTCTGTATAATATAGACTTCTTAGGGGAGAGTTATGCCTGGCCTACAGAGCAACCCAAGACTCAAACCTAATCAACTTACTGCATATCTTTAAATAAAATGGGTGTAGGGCTACCCATTTCAGTGACTTAATTATGGCCTACAACTTAAATAGGACATGCTGGAGAGACAGATTTATCTCCCAGTGACTGCCACATCTTTGGAACAGTCTACCAATTCATGTGAAACAAAGCACATCTATGACACTGTTCAAGAGGAACCTGGATGAGTGGATGGGGCAACGTAAATTTTTAATGGGGATATTGTCTACAACCCTCCTGGACAACGGCAATCATCATTAAATGCAATCTTGGGTATTGACTAGTACCTCTACAGTATTACATTGGGTTGAAACAGCTAGGCTTAAAATGACCTCTGGGTTGACAGCCTAGTAATCTCCTATGATCCTGTGATCTCTCTGCACAGAGGTGGGCCATCTGCACATCCTGGAAACTGCAAACAAATAAGTCTGACTCGTCTTATATGCAAAGCCATGGAAAGAATTATCATGGAAATGATCAACAATGACATAGGAAACTCCAGACACTGGACTGAATCCAGTTTGGTTTCAAGAAGCGCAGATCATACCTACTCAAACTAGTTGACTTCTTTGAGAAGATCACCAAAGTAATGGATAAGAACAAAATGGCTCACACTGCCTACCTTGATGTGGTCAACGCATTTGATGCAGTACCCCACTTGGCATTATTGACAAACTCAAGAATTCAGGTAAAATCCCGTATGTCACCCAGTGAATAGCAAACAGTCTCACAGACAGGAGCAAGGAAGTTAGAACTGGGGAGACCACTTCTACAAAGAGGTCAGTCACCAGTGGAGTGCCTCAGGTATTGATCCTGGGACTACTCCTTTTTTGCATCTACTTCTTTAAAACAAGGCTAATGTTAAGGGTCTCTGGCTGTTAAGATTTACAGATTACTGCAAATCAGAATTCATGGACTCCCATACTGACACTAATGTTCTATAAAGAAGGCTCTCAGAAACAAATAACTTGTGTCAGAGCCATGAACTAAAATTAAATGCCAGGAAATGCATAATATTATTCCTCTGGGAATCAGCTATTCCTGATAACTAGCATATTGACAACAAACCCCTAAGAGTCGATCTAGTAGTCAGGGGCTTAGGGACACACGTAGACAATAATCTATCCTTTGAACATTACATTTGTAAAGTAGTGAGGAAATCACTTATAAACAAAGTTATGGCATCTAAGTCCAAGGAGGTGATTGTTCCACAGTCTTTGACACTAATCAGACCTATTATTCTATACAAAATGCCGCATTTATTATGTACCTAACTAGGCACTTCCAAGAACAGGAATGTCCACAGACATTCCTTACTTAAAGAATACAAGGCATGAATAACACGTCCTATGCAGACTACCTCAAAGCTCTATTCCTGTATTCTGTCTCCTAAAGCCTGTTGAGGGGAGAGCTATGCCTGGCACACAAAGCATTCATGAACCCTCAGTCTAATGGACCTCCTGCATATACACAAAACGAACAGCACCAGAACTACATGTTCTAAAATCTTCCCTGTGATATAAATAGGACCTGGTGGAGAGAAAGGTTTGGATCCCAGATACTATTCCTTCTCTAGAACAGGCTCCCCATCAAAAGGAAGCATAGTTCATACTAAATGCAAATCAAGTGCAAATTGGACAGCTGGATCGGAAACCAGAAATTCATCTCCTGTTTGGCCCTTATGTCTCTATTGGATACAAGTAGCCTGTAAATGTTTTATCTTCCAGACCCCTGCTTGTAAATATTTCATCTCCCAAACTTCTGCTTACATTTATCAATGGTATCAGGACTTGTCAGAGATTTGGGATGCATGGTTAGGCTTTAAGAGGCCCTTGTAGTAATTAACCTGGTAAACACCTATGAACCTAAAAACATATAAGACATGGAAAAAAACTTATGCAACAAAGTAATAAAATTATTTCAAATATTCTTTTGCTGGAGTTTGTCTGCCCAGCATCTTATGATTTAATTCATTGAGTCATAGACCTGGAAGGCCTTTCTAAGCCTAGCCAAGTTTTCCTGAAAGAATAATGATGTCATGTTTGCAAATAGGACATTGAGAGCCAAGCATTTATAACTGACCTGTGTTCATGGGTGCCATGTCGAGTGCAAATTTCCCCATCCACTGGTCTAGGTTGCACTTAAACTGGGTAATAGACTAACTCAGCTTCACATGGATGGGAAGTCTATTTCACAGGTGGGGCAGTCTATGGGAAACATATCTGTCTGTCCAGCATGCTCTGTTTAAGTCACAGACAAATTTCAGGTCCCTAGACGTTGTATTTCTGAAACTCTTTGACTTACAAATACGTGGGAAATTCATAAGTGCGGAGTTTGATGATGCCTTATAAGCCAGGCATAGATCACCCTGCAGAAAACTTTGGGCAACTGAGCAGAGGGAAAGGGCTTTAAGGTGTTCTGTGTAAGGCAGGTTTGTTATGCCTTGTAATCTTTTTGTAAGGAACACCTGAGGTTGCCCTAGTTGCCACACATGCCTCGTCAGGTACAAAGGATGCATTGTATTCTATGATTGGTCTGATAAGGGCAGATTACAGTGGGATAATGGCCTCTTTGAACCTAGATGCCGTGTCCTTACTCGTAAGTTGTGCAACATAAAAGGATTTCTTCACCACTGCGGTCACATGGTGGTCAAAGATAAAGCTATTGTCTACATTCATACCCAGACTCCTGATCACTGAGTCGAGTCTTAGGGGTGTAATATCAACATGGTAATTAGTCAGGATGGTTGTCTTCCCAAAGGGTAAAATTACACATTTCTAAACACGGAGTTTAAGGCCATGGCTTTGGCACCATTTGTTAGTCAGAGATACACCTTCTTGAACAATGCTAGTGTCTGCAGGGGAGTCAATGATAGCTTGTAATCATCTGCAAACGTAGTCAGCCATAAACCTTCAGCATTTGCTTCCATTTCAGAGAAATAGATGTCTTAAAGGATTTGGGCCCAGTACTGAGCCTTGAGGGACTCCCTCTACTGGCTAGTCTCTTGTTGGAGGTGGTCTCATCTGTTTTGACCTTCTGAGTCCTATCAGTGAGCCAGTTGGCTATCCAATGGGTAATAAAAGGGTTTAGACCTAAATTATTGAGCTTGTCATTTCTTGAGCATAAAACCTAACTGTAGTCTCCAGTTGAAAAGTGATTCAAGTGGACCGGAGAAGTCATGTTTCACGCTATTTATTAAACAACCTGAAATGTTATTGGGGCCCATTGATGCAGTGTTTCTGGCCTTGGAAAGTGCATTAATGATGTGTTCCCTAGTAATTGTTTGAGGGATTGTGGTATGTGGTATTTCCTTTTAGACTATCGGGTAGGAGTGGGGGAAGAAATTTGAGCTGAACCTGTCAGCCAAAGGATTGACAATGGCCTCTGGTTTGGTATGGGTGATGCTATCTACAATAAGTTCAGCACATTGTTGTGTATTTCCCTTGAGGTTATGGACATAGCTGTAGAAAGCTTTGTGGTTGTCCTTTGCCTGAGAGACTATTTTTTCTTCAAATTTAGCCTTAGAAGTATTAGGTAAGCCTCTTAGCTTAGTGGGCTTTTAGTGTGTATGGCTTTCTTCCTCCTATGCTAGGCCAAGATTTTTTTGTCTTTTGTTGTGTAGCTGATTGATGCTGTGATTCCACCAGGGTGGCTTGTCTTTTGAGTTTGTCTTATTCTTAATATGAGTGGGCACAGCTCAGTCTATACAACTATTAGTATGGCTGTACAGAGATTTTATAAATAGCACAGTATATGCTATGATGTTTACTGGGTTTAGGGGTGCATGGAATTTAGCCAAAGTGTTGCTTAGTAGGGGTAGGTAAGTCTTGGAATAGTTTATAAAGGTTTTTAGTTTCACTGAATCTCTGGATTTAATTTTTATTTCAAGTAATACTGCCTTATGGTCATATCTGATAACTGAAGACATTACATTGGGTGAGAAACACTGCACTCCCCTTGGTAGGAGAATGGACCAACTGTTCCAGGACGTTGGCATTAACAAAGTTTAGGAGTCATTGGGCTTGTGCATTAGAAGTAGTGTCATATTCCCAATCTATAGAGGGGTAGTTGAGATCCCCCAAGAATATCACATTGGTTTGAATGCTGAGGGACCCTAGTACATTGAGACAGGTAGTATGGGTTTCTTTGGACATGGAGGGGGACCTTCAAGCTACAAGGATATAGTATAAGATCCTGTATGGGGTGAGCTTCACATGTGTGAGATCCAATGGGTGATATACTTTAACTGGTCTGGATGTGAGGCTGGTTTTAATATAGACTGAAACTCCTCCTCCTTTAGTGCTCTCCTGTGCAGTAGCTGGTCTAAAGGTATGAAAGGCATTATAGCCTTGCATTGCTGGGGTACTCTTCACAACTTTAAATCATGTCTCTGTTACTACGTAGATGTCTATACTCTCCAGGGAGAGCAAGGCTTACAGACAGTGAAGTTTCTTGTTAAGATACTAGTATTATGGATTACCACCTTCAGATATTCCTTCATAGGTTCAGTTAGGTCAGTAGGTTTATTAGTTTGGCATTGCCTAAAAAAGGCACTATGGGGGTGGAAAAAGTCTTTGCCAATACCCGAAAACCTAAAGGGGATAAGTACAGACCATCCCTAGCAAAGCAGCATGGTCTTTCAACTATGTCCTTCCAGGCTGTCAAATATTGTAGCCCCTCGAACTGACATAAGAAACTAAGCCAGTTGTTAAAATCAATCATTTTCTGTTGGTAATGTGACATTATCTTTGAAGAGATTCACTTCATAATCTCGAAATACTGAAACATCAAATTTCAGTATCTCAAAACTATGAAACCAAATCCACAAAACACCGAAACTACAAAACCCTGAGCCCAAAACCGCAAAATTCAAAACACCGAACAAACCACATAAACTACACCATACATACACCACAACACCCAGATCATAACATAAACAAACAAAAACTACACACATACACAACTCATACACACATAAGCAGGGGGGCAAGCACCCCTGCACCCCCCATGTGAGGGGCTGCACCCCCCCACCCCCCCACCTATATATACTAACTCCAAGATCGCACAAACAGGAAACAAAAGCAAACTCACACACACACATTCTCCAGTCCCTCACACACACATCAAACATATCAACACACTCAAACACACTCTAACCCCCACTCAAATCCCTTAAAAAACACTCACTTACCTGACAAAACACCTAGATCCACACATGGCACTGCACACCATAAACACGCAATCCCGGACATCATGTAGCATAAGGCCATAACCGCGAATTCGAGATATTTGAATTCACGATTATGAACTTTCATTATTTTAAACATTCGGGTTTATAGTCTTGAGATACTAAAATTCGACATTTCAGTATTTCAAGATTATAAACGGCTCCCCTTTGGAGAAGGTAGTATGCTGCTCAGTGCTAGGTTCATACCTGCCTGAGACACATAATCAGTGAGCTCAGTCATGCCTCACTTCATATAGTCAAGGTAGGTATGTCTCAGGTTATTAACATGCACATGGACTATGGGAGAGTCATGCTGGTACCTGTGATTCAATCACCTGAGTATCTGTGTGACTTGACAGATCCTAGCTCTGGAAAGGCAGCTAACTGTGACTCTCTTCCTGCTTTGTCAGTCTGATGAAAGGGACATGCGAGTGCCTCAATACAGAATCAACAATGACTAGGAAATTTGGCTATATGCTGGTTTGCCTTATAGGCTTATCAGTACAGGCACTGAATAAAGTGTTATATATGCAGCTGTGGGTGGTGTTGTATTTATTTATTTTTACCCTTTAGGGTGGGTTGGTCAACTGACCATTTCATCTACAACTCCAGCTCAAAAAAGGACATCCTCAAAATAATTATATAGTTTTCAGGAGTATGTACAAAACAAGCATATGCATATAAGATAGTCTAGAAGAAAACGCAATATTTACATTAACAAGTATAAAAAATGTTGAAGACATTATATGCATATGGAATTGTTGCAGTAGAAAGGAGCTAATGAAGCAATATTTACCATGCACTCAAATGAAGAAGGAAGCGATGCTTCCAAATGCCAGTAATAAACACAAATCCAAATGAAACCAGTAAAAACAAAATGCACTGCTGGACACAGAGGCATACTTCACTGTTAAAATATTTATGAAATATACTAAATTAAAACTTGAGTAGATAACTGCTTTTATCTTCTTTTACTAATCACAAAAGAACTGGAGACTTCATTAGATAGTCTTTTTACAGTTGTCACAATAATTTTATATAAATTTAACTAATTACATGACATTAATCATGTGATCAAATTTATCCCTGAACAACTTTAAATAACTAGTAAAAGTTGATGAGGTCTTCAGTCCTTTCACGATTGTAAAAGCAGATGGAAGCGCTCATCTAGTCTTGTTTTTACTTAGTATATTTAATAAATATTTTAATACGTGAAGTGTGATCCCAACAACATTGCAGATAAAGTTAATTGATTCTGTAACAAGCAACCTCTTTGATCCTCTGTTTCCATGGAAATACGTTTTGATGAAATAGGAAAAAAAAATATGGTATACAATTGGCTGCTCTTCATTAGCTCACAGAAAAAAGACGAACAGCATAAGGCCAAACACTTTTTCTCCATAGGAAATCATTGTGATTTCTAAGTCTGTATTAGCAATTGTTCACTTTTTAAGGAGATTTCTCCCTTCTTTGAGTTAGTACAACCATGGAGTTAGCATATAGGTTCATAAGTGTGTACTAGGCTAATGGCCCTGGGGCCTTTACAAGCCTAGCCATAGGACCGCCTGGCATAGTGCCACCTGACCTTAGTTCCCAGTGCCTCTGTCAAGTAGACCTACTGGTGTTATCCCCAGGGTGAATTTTCTGTTTCTCATCCACTCATTAAGATTTTTCTTGAAGAGGGTCAGCGAGGTGCTCTGCTTGACATGTATGGGAAATCTGTCCCATAGCATGGGCAGTCTCTGGGTTATGAACCTGTCTCTCCAGCATGTTCTTTTAATTGTGGTAATGAGGTTAAGGTCTCTGGAGGATGTGGTGCGGAGGGATTGGGATTTCTTTAGATGTAGCATTTCTAACAGAGCTGGGTCAGACATGGCTTTGTAAGTTAAACAGAGATCGCCTCTAAGTAGGCAATATGAGACAGAAAATAGTTGGAGTTTTTGAGTCTGTCCATATAGGACAAGTGTTTAAGGCCTAGAATCATCTTTGTGAGGTACTTTTGCAACCTCTCCAGTTGTTGCCGGTGTCTAGTGAGGTACATGCCAAATGGGGCATGGTACTCGATGACTGGCCTAATGAAGGAAGAGTAGAGGAAGACAATGACCTCTTTCTTCCTGGATGCAAAGCCCTTAGTAATGAGATGTGCCACATAGAAGGACTTTCTGACCACAGTGGCAATGTGGTGATTAAAAGAGAGGTCGCTGTCAACCTGTGTTCCCAGATCTCTTATAACGTCTTCTGTATTCAGTGGACTACCATCAATGTGGTAATTCGTGGGAACTGGGTTTTTCCCAAAGGGGATAATGACACATTTTTTGGCATTGAGGTTAAGGCCATGGTGCTGACACCAGTCAGTCACAGAGAGGCCATTCTGCAGGATGTCAACATCACTTGGGGAGTTAATAATAGCTCCCAACTTCCAATCGTCTGTGAACTTTGTCAACCAGATTCTGTTGGCCTGGACTTCAGAGAAGTAGATACCAAACAGGAGAGGACCCAGGACTGAACCCTGTGGGACTCCACTTGTGACTAATCGGCAGTCTGACTTGGAGTCAGTTACTTTCAAACTGTGGGTTCTATCTGTGAGCCAGTTTGCAACCCACCTAGTGATATAGGGGTTGAGGCCAAGCTTACTGAGTTTTTCTATGATTCCTGAGTCAGGAATAGTATCAAAAGCCTTGGCCAGATCAAGGTAGGCTGTATGAACCACCTTGCCTTCATCCACAGCTCTGTTGACTAACTCAAATAAGTCAACCAAGTTGAGCAGTCATGATCTACCCTTCACAAAACCAAACTGTGTGGGATCCAGAGTTTGGAGATTCCCTATATCCTTATTTATTAGGTCCATGATGATGCGTTCCATAGCTTTGCATATCAGACTCATCAGTCTAATGGGGCGATAGCTCCCAGGGTCTGTAGTCGGTCCTCCTTTGTGAAGAGGGATAACTGTAACAGTGCACCATTCGGCAGGGACAAAGCCTGAGGTGAGGCTGTGATTGACCAGAGCACACAGGTTAGGTGTCAGTTCACTCTGTAGTTCATGTAGAACACAACCAGGGATATTGTCAGGTCCCATAGAAGCTGTATTCTTGGCCTTGGACAGTGCTGTTTTAACCTGTGCAGCAGTAATACTGGGTGCCTGGCAATATACTGGTATTGTGATTGGTCCTTTGGAGGGGAGAGGTGGATAAAGTTGGCACTGAATCTGTCGGCCAGTATACTGGCAATATCTGTTGACTCGGTATAGGAGGTACCATTGTGCAGTAGCTCAGAGCAAATCTGAGTATTGCCACTGAGATTCTTTACATAACTATAGAAGGCTTTGTGGTTGTCTTTACTATTTGCTCCAATTCTGTTTTCATACCTAGGGACTTGATGAGGGATCTCAACTTTTTTTGAGGCAGATAAGGAAGTTTTTCCAGTCTTGGGACTTTACTTTATTCCGCATCAGTTTCATCCTTCTGTTATAGAGTTTGTTTATGGCAGATGACCACCAGATTGGCTTCCTTTTTTGGAGGAGAGTGTCTTGGCTCTATTGGGTATGGCGAAATCCATGCATTTGTGTAGATGTTTGTACAGTGCATTGGTGTATAATTCTGCAGTCATGCAACTATTCTCCATTTGCATGAGTGCCGTGAAGTTAGCCACCTCTGTTTTTAGGATCCCAAAGTTAGCTTTGGAGAAGTTTTTCATGGTGGTTACCTTTGCTGGGTGGAAGGGAGGGATGTGGATTTCCAAGGTGATTAGTTTGTGGTCGGATCTAACCATGGAGGAGCTGACTATTGGTGTAGAGCAACAGTCGCCCATGTTAGTAATGACCAGGTCAAGGATATTGCTACTTCTAGGGGTAAGGACGAGCTGGTCCAGGGCATTGGAATTAATGAACTCCAGGAAACGTTGGGCAAGTATATTGGTACATGAGTAGTTTACTCAGTTAACGGAGAGGTAGTTGAAGTTGCCTAGCAAGTGAATATTAGGTTGGACCCTAATATTCTCTAGGGTGTTTAGGAACATGGAGTGTGAGTCTTGGGACATGGTTGGGGACCTATAGCAGGTTACGACCTGAATCACTGTCTTACCCAGTGTTAGCAGCACCTGAAGTACCTCTGAATCATTATGTTGGGCTACCAGTCTGGAGGTGTGTGCATCCTTTATGAATATAGAGACACCACCACCTTTGGAGCTTCGGTCTATGTTCTGGGGCCAAAAGGTGTGGAATGAGTTCTAGCCTGGTATTGCCAGGGTGCTTTCTGCTGCTTTAAACCAGGTATCTGTTACAGTACAAATGTCAATGTTCTCCACTTTAAGGAGTGCCTCGAGCGAGTGCATTTTGAAATTTAGACTTCTAGCATTGAGCAACATGACCCTCAGACTGCACTTGTTTGTAGCTGTTAACAGTGGTAATTTGGTCTTTGGAACACTACCTAAAAAAGGCACTATAGGGGTGGCAAGAGCCTTGGCCAGTATCTGGAAGCCCAGGGGTGACAGATGCAGGCCATCTCTGGCAAAGCATCGAGGTCTGTCAGTCATGTCATCCCAGAAGACAGATACTGGATCCCCTTAGAATGACACCAGAAACTTAGCCAATTGTTGAAATCAATAATTTTTTGCTTGTACTGTGGTATAATTCTGGGTGAGGGTAGGATGCTGCTCAGGGCTAGGGTCTTACCCACCTGAGCTACATAATCCGAGAGCTCCTCCATGTCTCTTTTCATGTAGTCCAGGGAGGTACGTCTCAGGTCATTCACACCCACATGTACAATGACAGAGTCATATTTGTACCTGTTGTTGAGTGATCTGAGTGCATGCATTACGTGTCGTATCCTGGTACCTGACAGGGAGCTGACTGTTACATTTTCCTTATTCAACCTAGTGAGTGGGACATCAGTGTGCCTCACTATTGAGTCATCTATGACTAGTGTATTGGGGATGCTGTTTTGCCTTAGGAGCTTTGGTTGAGTGGCACACTGTTTAGGAGATTTATTTATCTCGTGATTATATAACTTTTGGGGGGGTGTGGGGGGGGCTTTCTTCTCACACCAGGGGTTTTAGGGGGGCTTTGCCCCTTGCAAAAAACAAGAATAAAGGAGATTTTGCCATCTTAGGTTTTGGGTGTTTTCTCATTCTTTTGAAGTGTTGACTTTCAGGAAGTCTGTGTTTCATAGAAGAACCCACACAATTAAACATAATGGAAAGCTATGGTATGGGCATAAATGTTTTTTACCAACTAACCACAGCAACCACATTCTCTGCTCAGAATGCAGACTTCACTACAGATAAAATTTCATCATAGACCCCCAAACAGAAATAAAGCCTGATACTGCTATTGTAAAATCCTATTTACACTTAATCCATCTGTGGGCATAATCTATCTGCATATTTGGTGTGATCAGAATAAGGCATGGATGTGAACGTGATATTGTGATACTTGTGTTGTGGTGTAATTCTATCTATGGGACTATGGTGAAATAAATAGTTCCTGTATGTCAGAGAGTTGATGGTATGGATATTCCAAAAGCAATACTGATGTTGTGCAAAGGAGAATGCTAAAGAGATGGTGCCTCTTCATCTAATTTCCTTTGTTTCGGTTACTTAATCTTCTCAGCCAAGCAGTGAAGGGGAGGTCTGAAGAAGTCTTTAATGATAACAAAGATAAATATGTTCACAATTCAAGCCTAGCTATTGATACATTATTTTTCTTGTGTATTAGTTAAGAAAGGAAAAAATTATTACTTTTAACTGATAAATGTACCACTGAAGCAGAGAAGATTTGAGCAGATAGTTTCTTTTATATTTAGCAGGAATCATACCTGCCAGTAAAACTGTGTTTCATAGCTTATTAACATCAGTTTTGTATTGTTTTTGAAGTTGATTTCACCAAATGTTTAAATGATTAAATACTTCTTATCAAATTAAAAACACCACAGAATCTGGTAGTGGATTGATCAGTGACAGAGTTATTGATTATTCAAAATATTCTATACATTAAGAATTCTATGCAGAGTATGTATTTTGCATACATACATTTGTGTGTGTGTGTGTGTGTGTGTGTGTGTGTGTGTGTGTGTGTGTGTGTGTGTGTGTGTGTGTGTGTGTGCACACACACACACACACACACACAGACACGCACACGCATGCACACGCACACACGCACGCACGCACACACGCACACACACGCACACGCACAGACACATCTATACAGGTATATGAGTATATTGCATGTTTCATATTCAGGAGAAAACAATGATAAAGGACAGCTTTAAGACTTGACAACTAAGCCAAACAGAATGGCAAAGTGCAAACTGAAGCAACTGACTGCAGTCTACATTAAAACAGACAATCAGTTTACATAATTATACACAAAACATCACATAAGATTTATTAAAGTTAATGTACATTAAATGTTATTTTAATGTTGTCACAAAATAGTGATATATTATATGATACATAAAACCAAGAACCAAACAGATGAACTGGAAAAACACTGCTATATCCAAAACCAAGGAAGGCAGGATCAACTCGGGAGATACTAAAAATCATTTAATAAATAGCACAGTGTTAAAACACAGTCACAATCATAAGGATTGTGACTGTGTTTTAATACTGTGTTGTTTATTAAATGATTTTTTAGCATCTCCCAAGCTGGTCCTGCCTTCCTTGGTTTTGGATATAGCAGCATTATATAATACGTGTTCGCAGTCTGCAGGCAGTATTCATACATCTGTTTACAGTCAATCTGGGGTCTGTTTATGAGTACTCACACAATGGCCGAGAAGGAGAAACTCCTTTGTCCAGATTTCTAACTGGTCTTATCTGGATACCTTCTGGAAATGAGTAGCCAAGAAGGCGTCACTCAAGGACTATTTTTAGAAAGTCTTCATCATCCCCTCCCTACTTTTTTCATTGTTTTGAGATGCTTCCTGCCTAGCCATTGTACAAAGCTATACCATACATTTTATGTTCCTTGGAGCTCTTCAACTAGATGTGACATGTGTCTGTGCATGTGTGTGTGTGTGTGTGTGTGTGTGTGTGTGTGTGTGTGTGTGTGTGTGTGTGTGTGTGTGTGTGTGTGTGTATTTATCTGTACATGTGCGTGCTTGTGCATGGAAAATAAGCCCAAGTGAATAGCAAGGTAAACTGATTTATAAAGCATTAGCTAGAGAACACTTAGCATCTATATTTTTGTTCTGCTAAATTTCATTATCTTTTACTTGTTACTGGGACATCACAGAAAGGCAGATGAATCCACACATACTCACAAAAACACACCGGGTTCATTCAGACAGTGGTTTGGATTTCTCCTTAACTTAGAATGCAGGGTTTGGAGGGTGGCCTAATGGTTAAGGTGTTTTCCTTACAAATACAAGTCGCTGGGTTTGAGTCTCACAAGTGATAATTGGCTAGGCTTAAAATAGCTCACAAGGGCAGTTAGCTTAGTACTAATCAATGAACCTGTGTTTCGATATTACTGAACAATTCTTTTATATGGGCTTTGTTCTACTTAACACAGTTCATGGGTGCCATGTAAAGTTATAAACCCAGTGTTTGAGTGATTTTAAGATATCTTAAAGATTCTCAGTTGAGCTGTCCTGTGTCTCTACTAGTTGATTTGAAATAGCCATGTTATTTCTTTGGCAGTATTATGGCAGTATTAAAACTTGACCCTCTGTTGACACCAACAAGCTTTCTTGATACTGATACAGAAATTTGTCTGAAGTAGGGTGCATTGATTGAGATGATCACTTTTGTGACTGTCATTGGATATGAAAAACATTCTTTTTGAATGAGACTGATACAGAAAAAAATATCCTTTCATCATGGTGCAGTGACCTTAGAGCTGAGTATTTATTTTTATTTTTTATTTGCACTCATACATGAGATAGACTTTATGGGCTTCTTTTTCTACAATTATCGATCTGCAAAGCAATGAACAAAATTCATCATACTATATGTACGACTAGATTAAGCATATAATTAGATTAGATTAACATATGAACTTTATATTATTAGATACAATAAACAAAGGTAAACCATCCCTTTCTGGTCACTACAGACCAGCTGGATGGACTTGACCTGCCAGAAATGTACATAGCAATGCCTAAATATTAACATTTAGACTCATCTTCAAGATCTTTTTCATTTGTTTTTACTTACAATTTATTAACCAAGTTAGTCCCAATAGGCCATCAGCCTCTTTTCATGGGAGACCTAAGGTAGCATTCTTAATAATTAGGGGAAGTGTGGCCAGGACACTTACTCTCTTCAATAAATGCCATGGGATCTATTATATCCATCTGGGCAACACCCACCAGGCAGATGGAACCTTAGTTTAATGTCTCTTCCAAAGGACAGGATACTCAAGAGTGAAGCACCTGATTTAAGTCACACTTCAGAGATAGCATTGGCATAAGAATACAAGCACCATGATGTGGGAAGAAACCCACAGTCCTCTGATCTTCCAAAGAGAAGAAAAGTATGCTACCAACTGAAGCACTGATATTGATGTGGTGCGTATATATATATATATATATATATATATATATATATATATATATATATATATATATATAAAATTAATGCCTTGATACTGATTATTGACTATTGATTGATTTATTAGCTGCTGATCAGAATTCACATATTTGGTCTATGGTTAGAAAAGGCTAGCCTGAGTGAGGATGTCAATGTTATCCATTGCAGAGCCTTTGGATCAGAATGGTCTGCAGACCTCTTTTAACATTAGAATTCTACACAGTGATTCACAATGTTTTAAAAATATTACTTTGTAAGTTAATGTGCACATACTGAATATTGCATGAGACTTGTCTGGGAGCCAGTTTACATCAACCGATGTAAGACAATGATATCCTTCACTGTTCATCTGTTATTAACAGATATATTTTGTTTTGGATTTTCTGAAGCATATTAGTTGCCTTGCAGGATACATCAGACAGAACAGGCTAAATATATTAAAAAATAAATAAATAAATAATACACCTTCGGCCAACCACTGTCTAGTCTCATTTACAAACAGGCTATAGATTATTTGGCAAGTTGCCAGAACAACATCGGATTTGGTAATAGATTTACCGATGTATAATGAGGAAAAGAGGACAGCACAATCACTGGGAGAGTAAAACTGCCAACTCAAAGCAAGAAATTCTCTAGTTCAATCCCTAATGGGGTGCTTGCTGTTTGGATTCTGCATGCGATCCCTGTGTTTGAGTATGTTTTCTACATATGCTCTGTTTTTTCCCACATCAGACATATAGGCAGGCTGTTAACATTACATTGCCCAGTGGTGTGTGAGAATATGAAAGAAAGGTTTGGCAATCTGCTCCACTCCCAATTTCTTAGTAAACGTTGTGAATGGTAATGAGTGCTCATGGGGTCACTACAGGAGGTGGATGTTATTCATCACTATGATAATGAGAATGTACGTGATGGGTAAAGCCACAGTTGAAGGTCTTTACCCCCTCTATTTGCATATAATCAGGCTTTGGGATGTACCAGCTGTCCTTGACCATGGCTATTCCTTTCTGAATTCCCACCCGCATGTTTTTTTTTTTTTTTGCAAGTTGACCTTCAAGCCCAAATTTTTCAACCCATGACAAACATATATAAATATTATTAAAACATGGTAGCAACACTGCTGTGATCTCTTTAGTCTCCTACACTATCTTATTTTTGTCAATACATATGTAATGTGCTTTATTGAAGCTGATTGTGACTGTGCTAAGAACAGTGAAAAAAAATAGTAATATTGACCCTAAGACTAAGATGTCTGGATTCCCTTTTTCACTGGTTGCAATGTCCAATGAGCATGGGTATTAGCTAATGAAAACACTGGTTCTCTAAGAATGAAATCATCAAAGTTCTGAATTTGTAAGTGCATACCATTTGCCATATCTGTTGAAGCAAATAATTTAATTAGGTCAAGGATTATGACCATTTTCAACTCATAAATGTCCATCACCCTTGGGGTAGAGCCTGTAAGAGATAATAGGGCCATGCAGATAATATAGACTTAATTAAATTTATTTTGCTGCTAGCACAGAAAACCCTATACATCAATATGCTTTAACTTGACTGGCTACTGCTTTATCTAGTATTTTAAATAAATGAGTATGAGAAATGCCCTGAAAGATTTAACCCTGATGTTTAGCCCTTATTTTGGTAATAGTATGATAGATACAAATTTTTAAAGTTTAGGAAAAGTGTTTATTGCTTCTCCCTCAATTTAATTTATTCAAGTGTTTTGGGTTTCTAATACCCTGAGGGGAAAATACCATATTTTTAAGTCAGAGTATGATTAAAGTTCATGAAATTACTATTGTTTTATTCTTTGAGCACTTTTCTCAGCACCTGCAATATGCCCATTGAGATGTCAGTGATGTACTACAAAGAGTAGTACATGCTGTTTCCAAGCAGTTATTTTTATTGTACAGGGTTTCTCTAAATACTTTCACCTAGGCCATCATGTACTCAGAGATTGGGGGTCTTGGAATTTAGTTATGCCATCACTTAATAGTAGATAGTTAACCTTGAAAAAGTTCTTAAAGGTTTGTGGGTTTGCTGGGAGTTTGTGCTTTATATTTATTTCAGAGGTTACCACTCTGTGATCTGATCTGACCAGTGAGGACATTATGCAAGTGGGGGGGGGGGTGCAATATTCTGTCAGATTTGTGAGTTTCAAATCCGGGATATTTGTACCCTAGTAAGGTGTGCAGACTTGCTGTTTCAGGATGTTTGCATTGACAAAATCCTGGAATCTTTGAGTCTACATGATACTGGTTGTGTGTGTTTTCCAGTTTATGGTGGGCTAGTCGAAATCAACCAAGAATGTGGTGTTGGGCTGAATTGTGAATGACTTCAGCACATTCAAGTGCATGGTATGATTATCCTGGGTCAGGTCTGTGATTATTCTTTCCATGGTGTTGCAATCATCGAACTTACCCCAAAAGATGCAAATATCCTCCAGGAGGATGTGATACAGGCAAAATAACTGGTGGCAAAACCATAGCTTAAAATTCATAACAAAAATTACATAAGTATGCCCTTTGGGAAGATGACCACCCCTGCAAATTACAACATTGATAACATTCTCCTAAGAGTAGACTCAGTGATAAGGGACATGGAACTCAGTTTGACAGTAACCTGAACTTTCATCACCATGTGTCCATGATAGTAACAAAATCCTTCTACATGGCAAAATGTATAAGTAAGGGCATAACACCCAGATCTAAGGAGATCATATTCCCACTATATTCAGCCATTATTAGACCAATAATCAAGTACAATGCACACTTCAGAATATACCTGACTAGGCATTTGTAACAGTTGGAGTGACCACAGAGGTTCCTCACTAAAAGAATACAAGGTGCAAATAATATGTCCTATGTGGACTGCCTCAAAGCCCTGTCTCTGTACTCGGTCTCCTACAGATTACCTAGAGGCAATCTGTGCTTAATCTACAAGGCATACTCCAATCTAGCCCTGATGGATTTGCTACACATTCACAAAACAAATGCTAGAATTATCCAATCTAAGGATCTAAACCTCATATATGACATAACGGTACGTGTTGGAGGGACAGGTATGTGTCTCATTGATTACCACTTCTTTGGAACAGACTACCCGTTCATGTGAACAAAGCTCTCCTTAAACCTATTGAAATGTAATTTAGACCAATGGATGTGAAACTGCAAAAACACCCCTGGCTTGTCACCTGTGGAACTTATGGACAGAGGCTATTTGTAGATGCTCTAAAGCAGAGGCATATACTAAAGCCATTCTAGCCTGTGGACAACAATAATTGGGAAAATTGGGGCATGGATAGCTAGGCTTAAAAAGACAATAGGGCCATTAGCCTATTAACCCCCTATGATCCTATGAGCCCATGATAAGGACCTACTATCAAATGTCTATTCTTTCTAAACTACAGCAGAGAAGCTTGGTTAAAATGGCAGACACTGCCGCTGGTGTTAAGGTGAATGTTAAGGTGAATGTAATACTAAAGTTATTCTACTTTATCTTTATCATTGCAATTTCCATCCCATACAAATTATTTGCCCAGTGTTGCCAAGGTATGCTAAAATTTACTTGGAAGATAATAAAACATGAACTGAAAGACAAACTATTTCACAAATGGGAAGACTGAGGTATTAAACTTTTAAATCTTTTTTCCATAACACCTAGTGTGCAAGCAGTGCTAGAATCTTTATCTTCATAGAGGGTTAGAAAAGGATAAACCCACATGGTAAACATGAGGGCCTGATCTATTGTTCCATGGATACTGGGATTATAAATCTTTTAAGGAGACAGTACTGATGACAGTCATATGGCCCTCCCTCCCTTTCATTAGGTTAGAAGTCAATCTTGTCAAAAGATCAAGGCTTTTTCCTTCTTAAGAGTTGAGATGTCAGTGCAAATATACCTCAGCAAATAAGACTGAAGTATTTTTAACCTTTTTCCACCCAATATATATATATATATATAAATCCATGATCTGCTACATTGTATGACAAGTGCTATTAGCATCAGTTTGTATAGAATGGTGCTATTTATAGGTTTGTGTTTTAAGAATCAGTAATGGGGAAAGATGTCCTTGATGATATTTTTGATCTGAATGAATATTAATGACATGTTATGAAATTCATGTCACAAACATGGATTAAATGAAATGGACAATTTTAAAGTTTATTTAAAAAGTAAATCAATTAAACATTAATTAATTAATTATCGGGGTCATGTAGCCAATGGCATATGTCTTTCAGTGTACTTAACTGAGTCCTTAGTTTTATAAGCCATAGTATCATGAAGTCTGAGTGATGCATAAAAGCACTTACTGTGATGTGTTTGACTGTTTTTAAATAAACTTTGTGGTTTAGTTATTTTCAGCTATTTTAACATTTTGATTTGGTATGTGTGAGACTGAATATTCCCCAGATTATCTTGTCTGGCATTATTGACCGGTGATGAGCTTGGCATACCTTTTCCAATAACAATGCTGTCATCTTTATATTGAAAGCAGGTTGGCTGTGCACAGAATCTAAATCATCTCAGACCTCAGCACTCCAGACTTGCACTATGTGCTACAGGTATTTCCCTTTTTTCACCAAAGGCACTTTGATCACAACAAAATGAAGGCTGGTGTAGTCATTTCAGTCATGCAACATCAGATAAAAGTAACATGCCTTCTTATGTAACTGTGCTTGAAAAGTCTGAAATGCGTTTAATAATGATACCAGCTGTTTACTTTTTATATGTTGCACTAACTGGTATGCATAGACTGTAACAATGGAGTGAAGCTAACAATTTATATTTTGGGTTGAACTTTTTATGCTGTCCTCCATCTACAGTACAAGTGCAACAATTGTACATATTTCTCCAAATGCTGCTCTATACATTTTAATTTAATTTTAACTTGTTTTTTAATTGAGTAAGTCAAACCTGCCTTCTCTGCCATTTTTACAGTCATGACTCAAATGCTACATATACATTTTTTTTTTTGCTTCAGTTTTCTTCTTTGACCATTGCTGTTTTCCCCCAAACTGTTACGGTGGCCCATTCATTCCACCTGGCTCACAGCTCTCAGACTCATTCATTCCCTGGGAGAGTAGTGCAAATGTCATCATGTGTGAGGATGGTCATGGTTTTCCTTTAAGGCCTACCTATGTGCAGGCTCATTACTGTCAAAGAGGTTTATAGGTTCATAGGTATATACTAGGCTAATGATCACCAATGTCTAAAGGATCCTAGTTTTGTAATCCAACCTGATTGTGTCACAATGTATCGTGAGAGTTTATTAGGAGGGGTTATATTAGTTAGGAAGTTTCTAGAGGTTATGTGGGAAGGGACTATGTTAATTTGTGCATTAATGTCTGCCTCTGTCTATCAGACATATGGGGACCAGACCTGAGGTGAATTTCAAATTTCTCTTTCATTGGTGATTGTTACACTAAAATAGGATTAAGGATGGACTCTGCATCACATGGATAGGGAGCCTGTTCCAGAGCATGGAGATCCTCTGCGATACATACCTGTCTCACCAATGAGCCTTATTTATGTCACTAGATAAATATAAATTCTTGAAATTTGTGGTTCTGATGCTGTGTGATTTGGGGATGTGTAGCAGGTGCATCAGAGATGGATTCAAGGATGTCTTGTATGCCAGGCATTGGTTTGGCATGCAACAGGCCTTTGTGATGCACATCCACATCTTAATGTGTGGGATACAATCTGATGGCCGTGCTCTCCCCATATGGAAGCATATCTGTGTGGGCCTCAGTTTCCATCAAGTATTTGACAATGCTCAAGGTTCTATCAAGTATTCAGCAATGCTCTAGGTTCCATCAAGTATTCGACAATGCTCTAGGTTCCATCAAGTATCCAACAATGCTCTATTCCTCCCTGTAAAGAGAATTAAGGAGGGTATGCCTCATGATTACTCCCCTATTTAAAGTTAGCAGATGCCTGAGTCAGTAATCAAACTCAGGTCACATGAATTGCAGACAGGGCTTTATCCATCTGTGCAAGAAGACGTCTGTATATAGTCAATTGAGTATAGGCAATCAACAAGCACATATATGGATACTTGGTGGTGGCAGGGAAATAGAGTAGTCAGAGAAAAGTCATATAAATGCAAACAGAACATGCAGACTCCACTCATATAGTGATTAAATGCCAGTAATTATTCTTTGACTATGGAACTGTAAGGCAGAATATTTTCACCTCTTGCCCTGCCCCTCTGTAATCAGAAAGATTGCAAACTGCAACCAGGTTGAGTGCAGATACAATCTCTGAGCTGAAGTCAAGTTGGGTAAAACCCCCTAGCATTTTAAATCCTTATTTTTTTACAGAAATAAGCACAATATACATTGTTGGATGTTAGGTAGAGATAGCTTTCTATACTTATGCTGTTCCTGCGATCTCCACCTCTAATTTAAATAGTGTCCCTGCATTTATTTCTGCAAGGTAGTTCATTATTTAAAATATTATCCTTGTCTTTCTCTACAGAGTATGTAAATATTTAATAATGAAATTGTACATAATATTCAACAATCATGAGTGGCTGAATGTGCTATTTCAGTGACTGGCTGGGGAACTTAGAAGTACGTATGTAGCAGAGAATGTAGAAAAGCATCTGGTCCCCCCCCACCATCATTAGAGTGTGCAGGACTAAATAGCATTAAAGAATATGAAAATGGTGTCAGTGAATGGCCACCAAGATTTGAAAGCAGTGCTCATTAACAATCGTCAAACAAGACAATGGTCAACATTACCAAGACACACTAATGCTTATTTTTATGTATTATTTATTTAATTTGTTTGGTTATCAGGCTGGTACTATCACTACAAACAACTGCCTATTTTCAACAACAGCCCTGTAGACTAAACATTTTGATTGTTTAGAGTCATACAACTTATAAGTAGAAGCAGATGGAATCAAATACAGGAAACAGCACATTAACAACTCATGGTGCAAATACCCAGTGTGACAAATATAGGAAACAGCACGTTAACAACCCATGGTGCAAATACCCAGTGTGACAAATATAGGAAACAGCACGTTAACAACCCATGGTGCAAATACCCAGTGTGACAAATACAGGAAACAGCACATTAACAACTCATGGTGCAAATACCCAGTGTGACAAATATAGGAAACAGCACGTTAACAACCCATGGTGCAAATACCCAGTGTGACAAATATAGGAAACAGCATGTTAACAACCCATGGTGCAAATACCCAGTGTGACAAATATAGGAAACAGCACGTTAACAACCCATGGTGCAAATACCCAGTGTGACAAATACAGGAAACAGCACATTAACAACTCATGGTGCAAATACCCAGTGTGACAAATATAGGAAACAGCACGTTAACAACCCATGGTGCAAATACCCAGTGTGACAAATATAGGAAACAGCACGTTAACAACCCATGGTGCAAATACCCAGTGTGACAAATAAATTACATGGACTGGAGAGAGAAACAGGCAGGAGTGGGAGGGGTCTCATGTGAACAGAAAAAGAATTAGAAAGCATCCGTAAACAACAAATAAATTATATGATGTACTAGAGAGAAAGGAGGATTTCTAAGTATAAGAATGAACAGGAGAATGTACATGTTTTGTTTATTTATGTTAACTTAATGGGTGTTTTGTTCACAAAAGACCATTTAAGGGTAAAAAGTGATGGTGACCAAAGAATAAAGTCAATTCATGGTGCAGAGTTAGTGGGAAAGTGCACCAAATATATTATATGAAAACATGGACCTACATAACTAAAACTAGCAATTCTGAAAAAAGTAATGACCTTCTTAATACAGCACACAACTGACTGAATAAGTATGGCTTCGACATTAATCAAGATACATCACTTTGGTAAACCTTCACACAGGATTGATATAAGTATAAGCAGTTATAATTTAATAAAACTGAAACAATACAAGAATTTAGGCATTGTGATATGTAACAATTTTAAGTTTTAAGATCTATGTCCAAGCAATCAAAGGCAAAGTTCTGAGCATTGTAGGGTTAATATTTAAAAACTTTACTACAAGGGATGGTGTAGTTTTAGTAAGATTGTCTGACTCATATATAAAGCCAGTAATTGAATATAAGTCATTGTTCTGATCATATACTAGGTGAGACATGCAGAAGCATAGCTAGTTGAACCAGCACCCTGAGCCAGTACTATGACCCAGTGTCCCACCCTTTCAGCTCTTCCATTAAACAGTAAAAGAAAGAAAAAAAATATGTTCCTTCTACTGGTGCACCAAACAGGTGGTCAGCTTCATGACACACTCCCTCTTCCCTCCTGCCCCCAGCTATTTAGGTCCAGTTTCTGTGCCCTGCCCCCAACCCTTTTTTAATATATTTTATTTAAAAAAATGTCTTCTTCTTTTAAACTGTGCTACAGTCTATACCCCACGTGCAAGGAACACTACAGTGCAAAATATTTTAGTTTAAACATAATTATTTCTTCTTTTTAAACTGTAGCAAACTGCTTGCTACAAATGTAACAAAGAGTTGCTACAGTGTATACCCTGCCTGCATGGAACACTACACTTTAGTTAAAAAAAATATATATTTTTTTTACTTTTAAACTGTAGCAATTATTCAACTATATAGACCACAAATGCTTAGGTATGACTGCAAATGCAATACTGGTTTCCCTCAAAAATACTGTGCATTCTGGGGCAGTTGTTCCCCTGGCTCCACCCTTGCTATGCTACTGTCGATGTGCTATCCCTAGAATATATTAAGAAGAAGGGTGGCGAAAGCTAGGGTACCTTTTTAGCTAGGCTTATATAGGCTCTAGGGCCAATAGCTTAGTACCTACCTATGAACCTATGAATCTATGAACCAAGAGAATTTTATCATACTAGAATTAGAGTTGCTAGGCTATATTTCAATTAATTACAGACAGTTATGAGGCAAGTTATATCCTGCCTTTAAGGTTTTCCATGCTGAAAAACTTTGTATTCTTATGAATACTGAACTATATTAGACTAGATTTTCTTATAGAGGTGATGGTTTCATGTTTAGAATTAAAGGTATAATACTACATTAAGAAGAAACTTCATTTTACACTCCATGTTATGTCAGTGGAATAACCTCCCTTGATATACAAGACAATATGATACATTGTCAATGTTTAAAAGATCACTAAATACATGAAATGGGTCAGGTGGTTTATTTTATGAATATTTATTCTGCATTTTAATTAAATGTATGTTGACTATAGCTCTCAAAAATGTTTTAAGAGGTTCTCTTACTGCTCATTCCTAGAGTATGAACACTTTTAAGTTATCTGGTTAAATTCTAGCATAATCAAAACATATTTAAAACTACAGCGAATGTTTTCTTTTTCATGCCGCTTTCACTGTGGACAACTAAAGCAATGTGATAAAAGTATGTTGTTCTAGCTGGGTGTCTATCTAGTGATGGAGAACTTAAGTAAACACATTCTAGCCCTGAAATAAATGAACCCATCCCTCCAGTGCATTGTGACAGTATGCAGAAGTGTTTGTCTCTCTATGTAATTCACTTTAGATTCCCAAGGAAATGTTGAAGTTGGAACATAGGACTTGGCATTATCATGCTAAACTGCTAAATCAAATTGCCCTTGTATATGTAATAATAATATTTATTGAAATAAGAAACTAATATAATACACTTCATCCTCATCTATATTGTGTCAGAAGTTGGCTCTGAATGGTTCTTGCCTTTTTTGAACGCAACAACTTTTTTGTTTTCCTATTACCCTCCTGACTGGTGCTAAAGTCCTTTACTTCACGTTCCTTCTCTCTTCCTTCTTTTTAGCTTTCCATTTCCTATCCATATAATTTCAAACTTATCTGTCAGAATAGGAATGGTTTCCCTCTCACTTTTTACTCCACTCTTTCGAATCTTTTTATACAGAGGAGACAGAGCCAAATTATGTCTTTTCATTTCTTTGAGCTAATTTCTTCCCATCTATATACTATCACTTGTGTTCGCTCTTAAGTCGTATTTGACTTCCAGAGCATCCCCTTGGACAACAACAGTTTCCACATAAGTTTTCAAGGCAAGGGGGAAACAGAAGTAGTTTGCCACATCTTCCTTCCATATCACAGATGAATGCACCTAGACCTACAGACAAATTAGAGTCCGTGATCCACTGAACTGCATGTCTTTTGAATGTGGGAGAAAAACAGAGCACCTATTGTAAATGCACACAAACACAGAAAGGACATACAGATTCTATACAGAGTGCCAGAACTGGAGAACCTACTTCCCTCCAAATATTCTTCACTCATTTACTTGTCCAAAACATATGTATTCATCCCACCTTTTACCTTCTGACATCTGTAGTATTTAGCATGTCCTGTACTTCCTTCTCTTTTTATCCTTTAGGATGTTAAAAACAAGTTCTGCTATAATCTCATTTGTTGATTTCATATTAAGACTAACCTCTTCAGTATCTGACACGTAAGTGCATACTTCTTCCCATTCATTACCTGAAAAAATGGCTGTTCCTCATTTTTCCTTTCACCTTCTGCATTCTTCATAATGGCTCCATGCATGTTTTTTTTATGCCTTCCTCAAACTTTCCAATTTCGTCATGTGTCGTGACCTTCCTTCTTTGGTAGTTTCTCACTGACATCTTCAGTGCCTGCCAGCCTCTTTACCTCCACCATTAGCTTACTATATTTTTACCAATCTTCCAGTGTAACATCCTATTCCTCCTTCATATATAGGAAGTCATTATTTTTATTTGCCATGCTTTTGTTTATACTGTAAATTGATCTGGCCTCTATTCCCATTTTTTTGCAATCCATTATAATACACACCCTCCCGCCAAACTTACCTTATGTATTTTTTCTCTTTTCTTTACATCATCTCCTTTCTTATTTCATATATCCTTCCTGTTCCTTCCTTTGGTTAATGTCATTCTCCAGTCTGTCAAAATACCCTGCCCTCTTTTTTGTGCCAGAATATCCTCATCCTTCTCTCAGATCTTTAATTTAATCTGAATACTACTGCAAATTATAAGCTGTGATGCATTTCTAAAATCACAAAATTCCCAACCTTTCCATTTATCTGCCCACCCTTACTTAGTCTCCCACCATTTAATTTTTATGTCTTCCCCTCTCCATATAAACTTTTTAAATAAACTCTGTGCACTATCTATCCCCCCATTTTTACTAAAGGTTGGTATGTGCCAGACTACGTGGAATACCATCAAGGATACCAACAGCTTTAGTGTGTCAGTGTTTCCCATGCAATGGATTTTCACCAAGACATGAAACATGAACTAAAACATCTAAAAGCACAAAAAAAAAATCACAAATAAATTCAGTAAATAAAATTGCCTAACACTAAAGTTAATTAGTTTCACAACCCTCATGACACCCACAAATCAATATCTCTCTTGATATATATATATATATATATATATTTATATATATATATATATATATATATGTATATATATATATATATATATATATATATATATATATATATATATATATATATATATATATATATATACTAACTCAAAGGTAGAAGAAACTTGGAGAAACATGAAAAGGTGAAACAGAAATATGAAATCACTTCTTACACCTACTCTAAATTCTGCAATCTACAAAAAAGCACAGCATCTGTGAGAAAATTCTGATGTGCTAAAGTATTAGTGGCATCATAATTAAATACTTCATTTGCAACATTTTGTGACATACCACCTGATCAGCTGTAGTGCTCCACTGTCCAACCTTGTAAACATGCAGTCTGTTGATACAGTTAGCTTTTATTGTTCTTTTAATCATCCACTATTCTCCGTAGTTCAAGTCCCAGATATTCTGCCCCCTGCTTATCTTCTGTTCCCATAACACTTAGTCCTTTCTCTTTCTCTGACTTTACTCTAGGCTGATTCACCAGTCCCATCTCCAATGTCCTTTCTGCACCATATGCCATAGGTACACAGTCATCTAGAAAGAATCCTTTCCATGTCTGATATATTTCTCATAACGTCTTCATTATCTTTCTTGTCAACACATCAAATGATAAGAAAATTTAGGGTGAAATGTTTCTCTCTGCACCCCCACCTCATTTGATGTTCACCTATTTAATATTTCATAATATAATAGCCTTAACCACTCTGCAGTCTTAAACTCAAACTAAGTCTTCTGATTTGCTTTGAAAATGACCATGCTATTGAATCAAATGTCCTTCTGATGTTAAGCAATACTGCCCCTACCCCTCCTGCTCTTCCTTGCCTTTCTGTTCTGGACAGCCTTTAATATCCAACAAGGATGTGTAGGCTGCAAACGTTCTGCAAACTCCACTTGCCCTCCTGAGTTATGTCTGGGAATACTTTTTTTATCTTAGAGCTGGCATGTCTGCTTGTAATTTAACATTTGTCTTTATCAACATTATGGGTCTATAATTAATAAAACTCATCTGGGATAGTCTTCTCCACTGCTCCAGTCTCGTTACCAATTTCATAATTGAATCCTTCATCATTTATACTGAAGCTCTCATCTAGCTGTCTCCTCTGACCCACAGTCACTTTTATCACTGGATTCTCTCACCCCCTCCTTAGATTCCTTCCTTAAGACTGAGATAAAAATAGTTACCTATGAAATTTTGCATCTCTTCCAATTCACCCTTGCCTTTTGTGCGAAACACCTTTGCTGCATCCCTATAGCATAAAAGCATGTTCTCCTCCAGTTATTCCTTCAACATCATGCACTTTCTTGTTTTATTGACTCCTCCCTCATATATTTCTCCTTCTTTTGAACACCACTTTTATCTGCTCCCTTGAGTCTAATTCCTAACTTCAGTTCTGCTTGTACCTGCTCAGTTTTTTACTTCCTCCTATCCTCTTTTCCTTGCTTCTTCAGGTTTTCATCTAGTTCCCTTTGTGCCAACTCAAAAGATATTCCTGACTGGATTAGAATTTATGGACTTTACAGTTTCTGGAGCTTTTCCCCAGGATTCAGGATTCTATAGAAAAATGGATCATCACAGCTGGACATTTTCAGTCAGCAAATGTAAATAAACAATTAAACTAGAATGTTCACAATTTTTACCTGTTTTGTCAACATAAATCCAAGAAAACAGTCAAGTCCAAACATGTTGTGCAAACTTTTATTCCATAGAAACAGATAAAATGATAATAAAACTGTGAGCACTTTCGGGATAACCCTTCGTCAGACAATATAATAGCATTCATGAAGTCTATTTAAATACATTTGAAAATACAACCACCAATCATCTCACTGCCTTCCTTTTCTTAAGGACTGGTCTTTGTTACTTCTTTGTATCATTGTATTATTCTCATGGCTTTGTGTCCCATTGGCTTTAAACCATGGTCTAGCATTTCCCTTTCGATCTCTCTTCACTAGTTCTAACCCCTCTTGTATCAGGTTACTCGTGTAACCTCTTTGTACCATGTGGTTCTGTAAACTCTCCAATTCTTTTTCAAAGTTTTTTTTCTTCTGTACATAATCTTGATGTACATAAACCCTGTCCCACTACTATGTTCTTAAAAGTACATTTAGGATGCAAATTTGAAAATTCCAAATAGTGATTGCTCCAACAATTTTTCTTATATAGAGAGGTTGACATGCCAGTCCCTGTATCTTTATTCTTACATCCAAAAAAATCTATGGATTTGACATCACTTTTTACTGTAAACCATAAAAAGTCAGGTGTTGTCTCCAAATGCTTAACAAACTTTTTCAGTTCATCCTCACTATGTTGCCATAAAATACAAACATCATCCACAAATCGTACATAATGCAATAGATATTCACTCCACCATTGATCATTAATACATACATTCATGTCTTCCCAATATGCAAACACTAGGTTGGCGTATGAGTTCACACAGGAGTGCCCATAGCCACACCCTGTATTTGCCTATAGTATGTACCATTACACATAAATGCATTATTTTCAAGTATGAGTTGTAGAACCTCCAGAATCAGCTGGTTCATTCTCCCATCAAACACTTTCTTTACTTTTAGTACTTCCCTAATTGCATTTAGGCCATAATTGTTACTAATGACAGTAAAGAGGTTATTAACATCAAGAGTAACCCTGTATACATTGGTCATTATTTTATTTTCTACAGCCTCTGATAACATACTCAAAAAATGTCTTGTGTCTTTTAATATTTGTGGGTATCACTGCATTACTATTTTCAGTTTAGTTTCTACCTATATGGATACATGTTCTGTTATCCACCCCCTACCTGAGACTATCGGTCTCATGGGTGGTGGCACAATATTTTTGTGGATTTTTGGAAGCGCTTTAAATATTGCTGTCACAGGATACTCTATATAAAAAAAAGTCTAACAAATCATGTTCCAACAATCCCTGTTCGTTAAGTTCTTCAAGTTTTGCTCTCACTTTACAAATTAAATTTCTCAACATTATAGGAGAAACATTTAAATAAGTTTGTGAATCTTTGAGTAAATCATTCAGTGCTGAAGTATATGCTGCAGTATTCAAAACAACAACACCCCCACCCTTGTCCGCTGACTTAATTACAATGCGTTCATCTTCAAACAAAGAATTTAATGCTTCCTTCTAAGAAACATTCAAGTTTACATACTTACTATAACTTTTTTCAAAATAATTTCTAATCTCAAACTCACATGTCCTTAAAAAAGTTTGTATTGTGGGGTCTATTATTGGCACAAACGTACTTGGGTGCTTTAACATTGTTCATACATTCATATTATTACCATAAATCTCCTTCAGTGCTAAATTTTTTCGCCCAAACATATGCAAATCTAAAATAACATCACTTACTTTTGAGCCTCTGCTCGGTATAAAAGTCAGCCCTTTCCCCAAAACCCATAACTGTTCTGGAATTAAAACCACACTACATAAATGAAATACATTATAGTCACCAGCAACAATCAGTCCACTAATTTCCTTCTCTTCACTTCCCTCTGTTAGGAGCAGCCTCACTGGTGTTTGTTCTTCTTGCGCACTGGTACCAGGAAAGTGGGAAAATTCAACCCCTTTCCTATTTCTATCAAGCTGGAAGTTTTAGGCCTTGCTCCTAGCAGTAACTTGTCTATTTCTGCTGAGCTTGCTGGCTCCACATTCTGCGACTGATTCATCATTCTGGTTGTTGCTTCTGCAGAGGGCAAAGCCTCTGTAGGCGTCATATCCAAATTATTCACCTCATTTCATTGTTCTTGACCTGGAATAGATGTTGACCTTCTCCCTTCCACCATCCGATGGCGCAAAAAGTTACCCATTCTTTCCTGTAGTTCCCTTGGCCAGGTAAAGATTTGTCCCTTAAGAAAATCCTGATAGCTAATGGGACACAAAGCCATGAGAATAGTACAATGATACAAAGAAGTAACAAATATAGGTTTATGCTTCAATATAGCAACAATATTAATGGGGTCTGCAAAATAATTAAACAAAACTGGAAAATCTTGTTAAGTGAAGATAGATTTAAAAACATAGTGGATAAAGAACCAAGCGTTGGTTTTAGACGCAACAGTAATTTGAAAGATATGTTGTGTAAAGAACCAGAAATGAGAAATAAAACTAGGTTAACATCAGCTAGAATAGGTACTTTTCCTTGCAGGCATTGCAAGACTTGCTTCATGATTAGTGATAAGAATAGCTTTGTTCATCCCATAAATAAAAAGGAATATGTTTTTAAATTGTATGCAGACTGCCACACGGAAAAAGTGGTATTCCTAGCTACATGTCAATCATACCCCAGTTACTATGTAGGGAAAAGCAACTGTAAACTGAAAATTAAGATACATCACCTATACAGTACTAGACAGAAAGATGAATGTAATGCTCTATATATGCATACTTTTAAGAATCTAACACATACTTTTAAATTCATGGTTATACAGGTTACTCATATGAGTAAAGGGTGGGGGGGCATAGTGAATGTTACAGAGTGTAATGAACTGCACTGGATTATAGAGCTAGCAGCAAATCATCCACCAGGGTTGAATGCATGTATACCTTTAAGACCAGCCCTTAAGAAAAGGAGGGCAGTGAGATGATTGGTGGTTGTATTTTAAAATGTATTTAAATAGAATTCATGAATGCTGTTATATTGTCTGATGAAGGGTTATCCCAAAAGCGTTCACAGTTTTATAATCGTTGTACCTGTTTTTATGGAATAAAAGATTGCACAGCCTGTTTGGACTCAACTGTTTTCTTGGATTTACATTGCTTTTTTGGTAAGCGAGTCTTTAAGGAGAGGAAGAGAGAATTTGTATTTACTGTTTTGCCAACATGGGAAATTTGAAAATGATATCCATCTTTTCAGGTCTTTGCAACTATATGTAGCCATGAAGAATAACCTCCCAGTATATCTCTGCTTACCTTTGAATCACTCCATCACCTGCACTTTCTTTACTGATTTTCCACACTGGCTGTTCACATTTAAGTCACCTGGTATATTTTTTTCAATAAATAATTTCCATTATTTTATTACTTTTTTGCCTTATAGTGAATAATCTTTCTTTTGTTTTCAACACCTTAAATTATCAGTAAAGACATCAGGCCATATTAACAAATTTCAGTTACATGCATTATACATCATATATTTTTTTATAACTCTCCTCAGTCCAACAATATATAAATTGCTCAATTTTTGCCTTCTCTTAAAACTTTCTCCTATTCCGGAACATTATTCTGCATGTATTGTCATCACAATTTCCATTTATTTCTACATCATTAGTTCCTTCCCTTTTGTAAAGATCCCACGTTTAGTTCTTTTATCTGTGTTACAATAGTTAATAGCTCAAAAACTGTTGGTCTAGAGTTTGATTTCCATTTTTTGCTTTTTTGGCATCCACCATAATTAAACTTAATAAGGCCTTACTATGTCTAGGAAATTCAGATCATGTGTCCCATCTCAAAAGAATCATTTCCTTAGTTACACCCTTTTGCTCACCCAATATTTCTGACAGAGTACCTTTCCTTTGTTTTTGTTTTTTTTATATATAGAGATTGTAGTTGTCAGCTGAGGAATGTCTTCTCTGGAAATTCTGCATGTCCTCCTTGTGTCCACATGGGTTTTTCAATGGCTTTACTGGTTTCTGTCACACCCCAAACAGGTGCCATAAATTAATCAATCAGTCTCCAGTTTTGCCATGAGTGTGAGTTTGCACATTTTGTGATGTGCTGGAGCTCTCTCCAGGGTTACTGTCTCTGTCTTGTGCCCACTGAGTACCAAGACAGACTTTAGCTCCTTCGTAAACCAGAAATGAATTAAGCAGGCAATAAGAGTGTGACTGAATAATGAATTTATTGCCCTTTTAAGTTTCATTCTTCTTTGCAAAGCAACTTCTTATCCTAGGAACCTACTCTTCTGTATAGGTCCTGCTTCTGATTTTGGTGTCATCTGCAGAGTCATACTGTTCCCTCCATTTTCCCTACAGTGACGCTTCATCCCAGGAATTAATCCTTTTCTATGTCTTTTGAAACTCTCCTTTTTCGGTCTACATTCTATTTACCCTCTGCATCTATTTAGGTATTTATCCTTTGTTAACTGAGTCAGCCCCACTAGGCTAATGGCTTTTTTTTTCAAGGGCCACTCAAGGTGATATTTATACTACTAGGGGAAATTTGACCAGGACATCGGAGGATCTCACCTACTCTTTTTAATAAACACCCCCTTATGCTGTACTGTGTTGTTAGCAATCCATCTACATGAGAATAGAGCCCATAGCCTGTCTATCCAGTTTTCTTCAATAGAAAACACGTCTTAATCCAATCCAATGTTAATCTTTTTTTTTTGAGATTGAACAAAATGACCATCACAATCCATCTGTGTGCTTTAGGTTCATAGCTTAATATTAGACTGTTGATCCAAAGAACCATTTGTAGTTTAATGACAATCCCAATTTGTTTTTCCAAGGCATGAATTAATATCAGGCCCACAATGTTATGAAGTACATTGTACCTAGTTTTGACTCCTTTCCATAATGGCTTGAGGGGCCAGGCTGGGTGTGGACTTACAAAAATAAGATATTCCCTGTGATAGATATGTATCCTGTACGCAGGTCCTCTTTATATTTTGGATGAAATTTAGATCTCTGAAGTAGGTGTTTAGAATGTTATTAGTTTTGTGGATGTGTACATACCCGTCAACCTTTTAGTGCAAGAAATCTGGACAAAGCCTAAAATAATGGAGGGACCAAGGCCCAAAAATAGGGACAGATTTTAAATATTGCTCTTATAAACTTAGAAAGTTTCTAGAATAACAGGCTTTGTGTTAGCATACATTTTATAAAGTATATGAAGTCTGAAACTCAAATGTGTGTCAGTATTTAGTGACTTCAATCCTCAGTGATTTACCAGAAAGCCACTAATCTAATTTTATGAAGAATTGGCCAAACCTGTGAGGCAAAAGTCTGGAAATTCAGTGAACATCTGAAACGTTGAGCGGCATGTGCCAAAGTCCCTAATGACTACATTAATTTTTAGAGGAGTGTCAATTATGTGACAGGAACATGGATGCCCAGATTTGCCAAAGGACACAGTACTGAAAATTTGGACATTTGATTTGAGACCATGGCCCAAGCACCACTTGTTCATCTGTGTTGCACTTTCCTGGAGAATCTGAAAATCAGGTGGGTTGTTTATGACAGCTCTGAGTTTGCAATCGTCAACAAACTTCACCAGTCACAGGCCCTTAGTGTTGGCCTTGAAATAAGAGATAGCAAAGAAGAGTGGTCCCAGGACCAATCCCAGGGGGATGCCACTGGTAACTACTCTTTTAGATGAGAGTGAGACCCCAGCATTAATAGACGAGGTTCTGTAAATTATCTGGTTTCCTATTCAGCTTGTAACATAGGGGTTTACAATTAGTTGGATTAGTTTATCAATGATTCCACAATGTAGAATGATAACAAAGACCTTGGCCAAGTCCAGGTATGCAGTGTGAACCGATTTGCCTGAGAATAATGGCTCATTGACTTGCTCAAATAAGTCAACCAGGTTTGTGAGGTAGGATCTGCCTTTAGTGAACCTCTGCTGGCTTGGGTCCAGGATTTGAAGACTGCCTTTGTCTTTGTTAATAAGTTTTGTGATGATGCACTCCATTGTCTTACAGGTAAGTAAGGCTAGAGAAACTTATGGTTCCATAGTTGTCCAGATCAGTTGTGAGTTTGCCATTGTGGAGTGGGATGACCACATCAGTTCTTCATATCTATGGCAAGAATCCAGGGAAGAAGCGTAGATTAAATATCTTTAATAGCACATTTGCCAGACAATATTGGTTGGCCACAAGAAGACAAAATGATTCATTATCTGGACTTACAAAGATAGTGTTCTTAGCTTTGGAGAGAGCTCTTCAGATTTAATCAAAAGGGTTGACTTTCACAATCTTGAACTATACAATGATGGAAATCAAAATCCTGAGACCATAAAATCACACAGCTAAAATGCAGAAGACAACAATGTCTAAAGATCACTAACACCAAATTCCTCTATCAATGTGAACCCAAGAACTGTGCCAACATGAATCCTGCAGGGTCGTCAATGAGGAAAAAGTGCTAATATGTGTCCTTCAAGGGGTAGCAAATCCAAGAGTTTGAGATTATAGTCTCCAGCAATATTTTTTTGATATTATGGTCTCAGGATTCTGATTTTCAAGATTGCAATAGAAAACTATTCAAAAGTGACTGGGGGTGGTGTAGGCATGTTAATGTACTGTGGATAATTAAGTGAAAATAAGTCAGTAAAGTCTGATCTGAGTTTATCTGCTAATATGCTTGCTATGTCCCTAGGGTATGAGTATGTGGTATTGTTGTGTATTAACTCATTGCATTGCTTGGTACACCTTCTCCTTAGCGTGGGTGGCAATTCTCAATTTGTATTTGTTTTTGGAGGATTTCATTTTGATTTTTAAATTCTTTGTTGATCTTTTTTGTGTTTTCCTGTATCTTACAGAGTGTTGAGTTTGCTTTTATGTACAACGAGTTTCTTTCTTTTATTGTAGTTTGCTAATAATGGGTTTCTAACAAATTGATTTGTTATTGAATTTGGCAGTATATTTGTGCCTTATGGGTACCAAAGGCCTTAATACAAACTTGGAAGTGGGTATAGACTTATTCAAGAATGTGGCAGCATTTCTTGTACAGTCATCAAGGTGAGGAGGGTGTTTGAATTTCGATAGGTCATCAGTTAGTTGGAGTAGTTTTGCCTTGGAATGGTCTCTGAAAATCTAAAGGTTATGAGGTAACTCACCTCTTATATTTAAATGAAGTGCTATTCCACAGTGACAATATTTGACCAGTAAGTTGATAACCAGGGTACTAAGCATGCAGAGGCTATATTGCCAAAAACCAAGTCCAATATTTTTGAGCCCCTCGTTGGGATTTGGACCAGTTGGACTAAATAGTTGGCATTAATGTAGGTCAGGAATATTTATGCATCCATTTTTGTGGTGGTGTAGTTTACCAAGTTAATGAAGTAATATGTGAAATTACCCAAGAGAATTGTGTTTGGTTCAGTAGTGAGGGATATCAATTTCTTTAGATATGGCTCAGGTTATACTTATGCCATGGAGGGGATATGGTAGTTGGAGATGATATGATGCTGGAATTTGTTTATCATGAGAAGAATGTCAAGGAGTTCAAGGTCATTGTCTTACATTATGAGCCTGGAGATGATGTGCCTCTGTATAAACAGAGATACACTGCCTCCAGCTATATCATTTAATTTGGTATTTGGTCTAAAGGATTGGTAGACATTAAAACCCTGCACTGCATGGGTGTTTCACTATTCTAAACCCATGTTTCCATAACTATGTGTATATCTATATTTTAAGGTTTAGGAATGTCTGTAAGAAGTACAACATTTTGTTAAAGCTTTCAGCAGTCAGCAATTCTACCTTCATATAATTTTTATTTTGGTTGGTTATGTTTACAAATTGAGCATACCAACCTTTCTTAAAAAGGCACTATGGGGAAGAAACAAGTCTTAGCCAGTATACAGAAGCCATCAAGAGTGAGATGCAGGCCATCCCTGACAAAGTAGCTGGGGTTGTCAAACATTTTGTCCCATGTTCATATATGATGAATCTTCCTAGAATGGCACCGATAGTTAAGTTAATAATAAAAGTCAATTATCTTTGGTTTGTATTGAGGCATCATTCCTGGAGATGGTAATACTTCTCAGTATTAGTTCCACATACATTTCAAATGCATATTTTGAGAGATCCATCATGTCCATCTTCATATGATCCCAGGAGGTGCATCTCAAATCATTCACTGCCATGTGTGAAATGATTAGGTCATTTGCATACCTAGAGTGAATGGCATAGTGTGACCTAGTGACACTGCAAATCGTGGCATCTAAACAGCAACTAACTATCACTTTGCAAATCCTGGCATCTAAAAGGCAGCTAACTATCACTGTGTCTTTACTTAGGCTAATGAGTGGAGCATTTATGCGTCTATCTGTAGAGTCACTTATGAACAGTCCATTGTCTGATGAACTAGCCTGCTCTTATTACCTGAAGGACTTCTGCATGCTAATTGTGTGAGCCTTTTTTGTGGCTGTGTTTTCTGAAGTATCATAACTTGGAGTATGTTGGTTAAGTCATATTCATGCTAGACAGCATGAAGAAGGTTGATTTGAGGGTGTCGTCTGATGTCTAGACTTGGGAGTTTTAGAAGGTTTAACCATAGAATTTTACTGGCATCAGCATACAACAGCTTTGTGTTTTCAGTCAGTAGATGTTGTTTATGGATGAGTGTATGGGTAACACAGTGACAAGCTTACTGCATGCAACTAGCTGAGAGGGGGGATACCCTCAGTTTAGTTAAGTATTTACACTTCTCCCACATGGAATCCATTGGGATAATTAGTTTAATTTTAATGAGCATGAGGAAGGTCTTATCTTGCCTTAAGATTCCATGTGCTATAAAGATAGCAATGGAAGAGGGAAGGTTAGTCTGTTGTCCCTCCATGATGACCATTGCCACCATATGTTAAAGGCATGAGAGGAATGAAATATATACTGCGAAATATTACAGGGGCAGGTTGTCAAATGAATGATATATTTAGTGCAAGTCTGTGTAATTCAAGACAAGCTACTTAGAGCAGAAAAGGATGACATAGTAATATAGAAGAAGCTAATATTAATATTAAACAGAAGGAAGAATTTATTTGCACACACTGCCCATTATGGAGTTACAACTACTGCAGTGCCAAATATAGTGCAGCTCCACACAGTAAACAGCAAACAATAAACAGGAAAACAAAAGAATTAATGAAAAGCAAGCGAAATCTGAAGCCTAAGAGCTCTGAGATACCCAGAATCTTCAGCAATTAGTCATTCACTTAGATCATCATCATCATCATCACAATCATCAATCCCCTTTTTTCTCATTTTCTACATGGGGATCAGGGTGTCATGTCAACTGTTGCCATCTCTCTCAATTCAGTGCCACTCTCCTACCTTCTTCAACAGTCAAGCCTGACTCTTCTAGATCTTCTGACATTCAGTACCAGTTGGCTGCAGCCCTTTTATCTTTGGCCTCCTCGTTCAGATCTCCCTTCTGTTCAACCACTCCTCCCAGATAGTTGAGGTTGTTAACTTGTTCCACTATTTTCCTTTATATATCAATTCCCATATTCTTCTGATTTCCTCATTTGCTGCCATTACAACTGTCATATCTGTAATTCTTTTCCATGTGCCTTCACTTTTGCATTCCATTCCCGTAATCTTTGCTGAAGTTCTTGCTCATTCTGCCTGCAATGCCACATCATCTGCATACAGCAACTTTGTTGATCTGTTCCCTCTGGCCTCTTTGCTAATGTAGTCCATCACCAGTATGAACGGAACAGAGCTGAACCCTGATGCACACCCACTCCCACTGGAAAACCCATTTTGAGATTGAACACTGTTCATTCTTAAGTTATTGAGTCCTTGAAGCTTGCACTAATTCTACCAATGTTTCTGTGACATCAAATGACTTCAGGACTGTCCAAATCAGCTTTTTTGGGACCTTGTCATATGCTTTCACTAAGTCTAGGAATGCTCAGTTGGACTGTTTCCTCATCTCTGGCTTCTTCTCAACTATCTGTCTCACTGCAAAAATCAGATCAGTTTTGTTGTATCCTGATCTAAATCCAGGATGATCATCTCATCTCACATTTTATGTTCTACTACTCAAAATATTCATTTAGCAGCCACCCTCTCCAGAACTTTCATGCAGTGTGACAGGAGTATGATATTTCTGTACTGCTCACAGTTGTAAATGTTCCCTATGTTCTTGTACATTGTCACTAGTATGCTTATTCTCCAGTTACCTGGGATGCACCTTTCTCCATACAGGTAAGAGTACCCTCAAGAGTGATTCCTCCTTATCAAACTCACCATCTTGATCATATTTTCTGTGACCTTCTCTGAGCTTGCTGCTTTCCCAAACTTAATTTTTGGTTAGTGCTCTAGCCTCTACTAAATTCCTCCTTTTTTTTCATTGTAGACTGTGTCTGGGGCAGTACAGTGTCTGTGGCATTTTCTTCATTCAGAAGCTGCTGAAAGTATGCTTTCCATCTGTCTTTAATGTCCTGCGGATTGGTGAGCAGGTTGTTGCTGGCATCCCTTGCAAAGTGTATCTGACTGTCTTCTTTATCTTTCTGTTTTTGCCTTGCAATCTGATAGAATTTCTTCATGCCATCTACCAAGTCATTTTCAGAAGCATACTTCTCAACCTTCACTTTTCAGAAGCATACTTCTCAACCACTTAGTGCTAGAAATCCGGACAAAGCTTGACATGATGGGGGACAAAGGCCCAAAAATAGGGACAGATTTTAAATATTGCTCTTATAAACTTATAAAGTTGTTAGAATAACAGGGTTTGCATTAACAAGCATTTTCTGAAAGATATGAAGTCTGAAACATAAGTGCTTATCATTATTGAGTGACTTCAATGCTTGGATCATCCCAGTGATTTGCCAGAAAACCACAAATTTTATGAGGAACAGACAAAAATATGAAGCAAAAATCTGGACATTCTGCAAAAATCTGGACAGTTGAGAGGTATGGAGAATGGTAGAGTGCCTCTGAGTACTTGTTCATTTCTATTGGAACTCCTGTCTTAGACTCTTTGTTAGCCAAACAGTTTTCCTTAATAGCCCAGTTCTTCTTTTCTATCTCCAAATTTTTCCTGCACTCCTTCTTTCTTTTGAAAACCGTCTTTTTATGTACCTGATTTCTATCCCTGGCTCAGCTGTATATCTGTTTTGCAATGCTCACTAACACTGTTTTGAGGCATCGCCATTGTTCTGCAACTTCACCTGTTTCATCTTTTTCCTGAGTTGCTAGAGCCCTGAGTAATACCTTAAAGTCATGTGTTTTCTCTCCAGTAAATGTCCATTTCTTCAGCCTAGTCTCTCTTGAACTTAAAACCTTCTCTGACCACTGCTTTCAGCTGATTGTGACAATCAGTGGTTTATGCTGTGGTCTGATTGTTTCATTAGGGATGACTTTGCAGAAGTCTAGAATGGCCTCTCTGTCATTATTCCTGTTGCCCCACTGTTGTGGGCTCAGGCAGTCCTCATATTCTGTCCTGTCTGGCCTGATGTATGAATTTAGGTCACCCATTATCAATGCCAATTCATGTCATCTTGCTTTATCTAGATTGTCCTGCACCTGCTGTATGAATGCACTATTTTGCTCAATGTCATAACCCTGCGGAGTGACATAGACTGAATTATGAATAGTTTCCTCTCCTTACACTAAAGTCTGATTGCCATGAGTCTGTCACTAATTCTGATGACAACCCTCAGTGTCTTCTGAAGACTCTCCCTTACTACAGTTCCTGCACCATTTTTAGTCTATCCAACTCCTGAGTAATAAACTCTGGTTCCCAAGGCATATTGCTTTCCTGCACTGCCTTTCCCTTTTTTCTCCTTGATACATAGGAGAAGAGTTAACATATTGTTTAAAGTCATTGCCTCCCATTCACAAGGTGCAATGTTGGATCCTGGCCTCTGACTAATACCTGTATGAAGGCTGCATGGTCCCCTTTCTCTGTTGTGTTCCTTCCACCTCCCAAAAACATGCTTCATGTTTCCACCTCAAACTCACCCAAAAATGGAGTTTTGGGAATCAGCCTAAATGGGATGAAGTCCAGCAGCCCTGGGTCAATAAGATAAAGGTTGGCTTTTTGTCCAGCTTGGGCTACCTGGGATAACTATGTAGATCAAAAAGCTGGACATAAACTGAATCAGCCTTCCAAAGATGAATTAAAAATTGCTGTACTCAATTTAGGTTCACTGACTGGCTTGGAAGTTGATAACATGATGGTGTAGGTTGTTGTAGGCTGCATCCTCAACCCATTTATTGCTAGCAAATACCCATGCCCATTTGTCAATATCAGTCAACCTGATTGAATTGACTAGAGCTAATTTTTACACTGTCGACTGGCTAGCTCTGACACGATGCACAACACTCTGATCCAAACTCTCACTTACATCATTCACTACTTAATCCAAGATGGCTTCTACACTAGGTCAAAACAGATTTAATCAAGACACAGAATTGCAATAATACTGTAAGACAATGTTGAAAGCAACTTGAAATAATTAGAACCCTTTATCCAGTTAATTCAAGCTGGTTGCTACTCTAGGCTGCACAGAATTACTCAAGGCAGCAAATAAATGCAGACACAGTGTCAGACACCTCAGAAATCAACTAATGCAGTTAGACAACTTAAGTGCAGAGACAAAAATATGGCTCTCCTGACTTTATTCACTTTTCAAAATTCAGCAGTTAATCCAATAGTTAGTGGACATGGCTCAACTCTGCAGTATTTTCAAGACATCAAGAGCTGAGCTCCACCCAGTACATAATAAACAAGAAAACAAAAGAACCAATAAAAACTGTGAAATCTGAAGCCTAAGTGCTCTGAGCTAATTAGGACCTACAGCAATTAGCCTGATACTCACCTAGATACCTCACTACTTATACCACAATGGCCCCTACACCAGGCCAAGCACATTTACTCAAGGCAGAACATAAACTGCAAAAATAGTACAAGGCAATACAGAAAGCAACATAAATTGGTTAGACTAGTTGGGTGGATTAAGTGCAGAGACATAAGTAGTACTTCTTTTTCCTCCTTTCAAAATTTAGCAGGTAGTGTATCAATGAGTTCACAAGGCTCATCTCTTTGCAGTAGTTTCAGGAAGACTCTTGACTGGATGCCCTCATTCCCCCAAAGCTTTTTTCTGTCTCTCTAAAATATTTTTTCAACAATGTGCCTTCTGCTTTTCTGAACATGTGACTGGACTACTAATCTGTTCTCCATGAACCTTTTCTGCAGTTGGTGCTACTTTTGCTTCAGCTGTGATCATATCTCTCAAGCGTTCAGCCTTTTGTCTCTAATTTTTAGTCTATTCCTAATATCATTTCTGATGTTCTTGCAAATTATTGAAAACTGAAGTCAATAAACAATGTTACATATTTGTGTTGCTAATGCAACACCTGTTATTCTAGCAGCTTTATATGTTTATAACAGCAATAATTAAAATTTTCCTAGAGTTTACTCCTTTTTCTCTGTTATTTTGTCTTTGTTCAGACTTTCTTAGTTAAGAGGTTGAGAGTTATGGCTGTGATCGCTTTATTTTTTTGTCTATCCCACAGTGTATATTATACCATCCTTCTCAAGTTTTTTATCTCTATCACTTCAAAATTCCACATCTGCTCTGTTGTCACTGCCCAGGTTTCACTGATCACATCACTGAATATGAAAAAGACAAGATAACAATCCCTGGAATGAAAATATAATAAAAGCATCTTTTTGGGAAACTAAAACAAAAGTTCATACACAGTTTGGAGCCAAAGTGGAAAGAAAGACTTGAAAAAAAAATTAAAAATATATAAAGGAATAGCAGACATTTCAATAATTTATGACAATAGAGGGTTTTGAACTGGGGCATGGAACTGCAATGTCATTCTGAAAATGGAAATAAAAAAAAATTACATATTCCAAGTATTATAAATGTTGAGGGTAACATGGATATTGTGAAATATTGGGGGCAACCAAAGATATAGTAGCAGGCTCCAAACTTTTTGTGTAGTCCAGGATATATGAAATAACTGTTGAAATATCACAGCACAAACAATTCCAAAAGAGGTTCAGGCTCCAAACCTTGTTTAATAACCCAGGATATATATAAAAAAACTGTTAAAATGTCACAGCACAAAAATTCCACAAGATGTTAAACGCTTTTACTTAGGTCTATCCCAAGCTTCATCAGCACATGGAATAAAATTAACCAGTCACTTTTAAACAAATTCAAAAATTGTCAGCCAATAGTACCATCTCATGCATAATTAATTGAATAAATTCATTCCCCTGCATTCTTTAAAGATAAAGGGCAGGATTCACGAAGCCTCCGTGTAAGAGATACAAGGCTTACACGGAGGCTGCAGTTAAACGGTGTGATGTCAGCATGTCATGCATATGCATGAGGGCATGCTGAATCACACCTAAGGCTAACACGGTCCATGGAAGACAGTAGGGGGCGTGTCCGTAGGCCGAGCCCTGCAAGCGGACACGCCCCCAGAAGTGTAAAAGTGCCCAACGTAAACACCCACGACAGAGTACATGGAAATGTGAATAAACACAACACAACACATGCCCCCACAGACTATGAACATAAAATTATATAAATGAACATGTTATATTTTTTTAACTGTAAAGATGTTTGTCCGTTAGCAGTAAGTTGAAAAGCATATAAGAACTAACTATGCAAAGGAAGCCAAAAGGCAATAGCATAGTGGTAAAGACATTGGCTGAAGAGCAGGCAGTCATGGTTTGAACCCCCACAACATCAATTTTTATTTTTAGTGAAATAAGCACGAAACAGGTCCCGGACATATATGTACACATATAAAATTATATTTTATGTAAAATGTAATGAAATAGGCCATTTATTTTGAAAAAATGTGAGATAAAAGAATAAAAAATACCAGATGTGCCTATAGCTGAGCTACAGTTTAACAAGGTGAGTGCATCTGCCCGTAGGTGAGAAGTGGTTTAACAGATGTAAAATGAGTGCCCGAAGGTGAGCAGTGGTTTAACACGCTGAAACTGTGTGACCCTAGCTGAGCTGAGTGTAATATGCGTGCTGACAGCCAAATGAAGCATAAACCAGCTTAACCCATTTGCGTGGAGCTGCGCACCGTGCCAACAAGCTAACCAACGGGCAACGGTGAGCAAGCTGTAACAAAACTGCCTTTACACAGACACACCCCCTAGCCTGCCTAGACAGTCATAAAATATAAAAAGCAGAGGCCAGGTTCAAACCCAGGATACCATGCACCACAGTCAAGGTACTGAACCACTAAGCCATGACAGCTGTACTTATAAATGCAGTAATAGCAAATATATAGGAATGAATAGAAAGTGGAGCATGACAAAGCAGGTTTTGTGAAGCTGATACAATTCCAAAATGGCCAATCACAGATAAGTGCGGGAAAAACGGCATATATAATCCTCATAGGCGGGAATACACAGCATAAATGATTGTAGAACTAACTTGCAGCCAGAATGTCAGGAGTAGGTGAGGGTAGTTGCTTTCGAGCACAGAGGTGGGGCATTGAGGAGTCCAGATATATGGTCTGGCTCCTAGTCCACAATCATGAGGCCCAACTCATGCAGGGCTAGGTCCTGTGTGGAGTATATAGGGCTGAGGCGTGGGACCGGTTGCTCATGATCTCACCAGTGCCACATGGATTCCAAGGACTGGTGAGCAGGTCCGTCACCACCATGCAGACCTGAAGAGACGTAAGCAGGACCAATTGAACCTTTGGATCCAGGAGGCCCGGCAAATGCCCAATGCCCCACTACTGAGTAAGTTACATTTAATTATGTATGTAAGAAATTAAACTAGCTGATATTATGGAGATGTGTATTCCAATATTACTTCATTTATATTACAGCTGCAGGTGTCCGTTCTGCGAACCGCAGACCCTATGGCGATAGGCTGGTTCGGTTGTGCCACCAGGCAGGTTAGTAATCCTCTCCCAGTAACTGTAAAGAAATATAAAAGTATGACAGTTAGCAAAAGAGTGCAGTGTAGTCACTAAGTAATAAAATGTGCAAGTAACAGTGTAAGAGTGTTTGCAAGTATTGCTTGATTACAAAAGTGTGTTGCAGTCTGTAATCCAAACAGAAAAATAAAAATGTCTGAAATAAAGTCTGAAATAAAGATGCCCCACCTGTAATATAACAGTACACAACCTGCAGCAGGATGAAAAGTACAGCTGCAGAAGATGAGCAAAGCACATGTGTGAAATATATCCCTGTTGAAATACTGAAACATGACAGAAGTGAGACTGCTGGAAAGGATTGTAATAACTACAGGTAAAACATGTCAATAAAGCCTAGAAGTAAGTGCCATCCTGAATAGTAAAATTAAAACAAGTGAGAGAGTGTGAGAAAGAGTTATGAATCCACCAATAAAGTAGTAATAACCCCTGAATAAAGTATACTGCAGTCAGTACAGAATGAAATGAATGTGACAAGCAGAACCAAACTGTGAAATGTGTTCAAAATGTTGCTGCAGCTGGAATGTGTATCTCAAAATCTGGATATGTTGCTCTCAGTCTGCAATATGCAGATAGTATGATTGTCTGAAATACCAAACATCCACAATTGTCTATAGCTATATAAAGCAAATGTAGCAGGATGATGTAGCTGAACAAAGCCAGATATGAACGTGTATGAATAACAATAAAATGTATATTGATGTAGCAGTAACAGTCCTATCACCAACTTGAAGTAGTTATCACATAGGAAACTGTAGGTAGAACAGCAGTGTGTATATATCTGCAGCTATTAGAAATGTACAGCATATGTATTGGTATTTGAAGTTGTTAGTTATATTTTCTTCACCCTACCCTATAACCACATATAATCCATTCCATATGAAATTGGTATGTGCAATCACAATTAACACCCCTGGACATTTGTCCTGTTGGGTCATACATATTTGCATGTATGTTGATGCATCTGCCCTGTTCATACATCCAAACCTGATGGCCTGTTGCCATCAATCAACCCTGCATGTTGTTGGACTGTGTATTGCTGTTCAAATTATGCATGTGTCATGCTCGCTGTTCAGTGGTGTGAATATCTGGGTGTTTGGTTAACGGGAATACTAATGCATGCTGTTACAACTAATTGCAAATAGTATTGTATGTTACTAACCCAAACTGTCATGACATAATGCAAAACATAGGACGACAGGGAAGGCGGGTTCCAGCGGACCCACCTCTCCCACCTCAGCTGGCGAGTGCACCTGGTACTAGTGCCCAGTCTGGACCCTCCTCCGGTGGCCCTGTGCCACCTGCAGGTGGAAGCGCTGCAGGGGATGGGGCCCGTCCCCCCTCTGCAAGTGTGGCTGGAGGAGAACCACCACTCACCCTCCGTAGCATCCGAACTGTGGTGCATATGGAGATCCAGGACTCTGTTCTTGGGCCCCTATGCCAGCTTGAGGCACAGGTGGCACAACTTACAGGCATGCCTGTTGCCCGGCCTACACCTGGGCAGTGAAGGAACAGTGGCAACTGCCCATGGGTGGGGATATCAGTTCCACTGTTGCCATCTGTGGGCTCATGGGCTCTGGATATCCAAACACCCGTCCCCGTCAATTGTTTAACCCCCCCCACACGTGTCATACACCACCCCTGTAGGCATCTTGTTTGTCTTGTCTGTTGACCTACCCAACCTACCTCCCCAGCTATACCGACTTCCTTTACCTGACATACCACTCTCACCTGAAAAAAAAAAGAAATAAAAAAAGGGCAATCTGTACCCACAAAAAAATTACGCCCCATACATAGCTGCCCATTCCGCACACATGTCTGCTGGACATGGAAACTATCAATTACAATTGGCTGTACAACAAGTATTATTGTTGTCCTGACACCTCTCTCAGGGGTGGAAGGTTTCAAATGTCACACCAAATTACAAACATATGCACAGCTGTTGCTGATGAAGAAATGGGCAGCTATGGGCCTTACCTACATCCCTCCTGCAAAACCCAAGCTTGTTTCCATACTGTCTTATCCTCTTTGTGACCCCTTTTTCACCACTTTCCTGTCTCCCCATTTTCATTTCTTTCAAAGAAAATAGTGCAGGTGTGCGCCAGAGTAAGCACTGTTAAGCGGTTGTAAGCAGGTGTGCGCGGAGCTGAATGCCAGTGCGCATGCGTGAGCTCTGCGCAAACCAACGCTAACCCGGTTACAGCTGCTTAAAAGTGCCTTAGTCACTCTGATTGACAGGTCCTGTAGTCAGTTCAAAAGCAAAATAAAATCCCACTGTCAGTCCCGAACCCAGGAAACAGTAGTTTGCATGACTTACCACTAAGCCATGACTGTTATACAAGGACATTGTGCTACAATAAATATATCATGTAATAGTAGGAATGAATGTAAAGGGAATATAGGATGTGTAGTACACAAAACATGTCATGTATATTTACTGTCAAATCTAGTGGATTTCTATAATAGTAGTATGTGAACAGAAACAGCCATGCTAGTTGGTAGCTAGTAGGTAATAATGTCAGTTATTATACATATATAAATGTATGTATATTTATATATATATGTATGTATATATATATATATATATATATATATATATATATATATATATATATATATATATATATATATATATATATAGTTGTAGGTGTCAGTGTACATACACACTTAGTACAGGAAACATGAGAGATGAATGGAGAAATGTGAATCTACAACACAGTCTGAATCATGAGAGAGATACTAACCTTTACACTCACAGAACAGTGTCCACAGCATACCAGCATGGCCCCCGCCCTTACAATCTGAAAGGGCAATGCCTATCTCACATACCCTTTTATAGCACTGTCCTGAAATCACAGTGAGAACTGCAATCAGTGCACAACTGGCTGCATGCAATTAGCAAATGCTGGCTTACAATAGGTGCAGAGGCCATCACATGGACTTATGCAGATACCTACAAAAGCATCCTGTACTACCACTCCACACATGCAATACTTTCATTGCACTGTCTGGAGGCAGAGAGAGAGAGAGAGAGAGAGAAAGAAAAAAAAAAAGAAAAAAGAAAATAAGAACACAAACAAAACCACACGTAAGACACACTAAGTTGAAGCTGTCATCAGTGTCAGTATCAAGCTGGGCTAACAGCAGCAGGAAGCTACAGTAACGGTAACACAACCAGCTGCAACAAACACAGGTAATGTAAAGTAAGAAGTTAATAGTCTACATACTGTGAACCCTCCATATGTGTCATTGGTCCGTATCTATAGGTATGTCTCTGTGATAAGTTGTGTGCACGTAGTTTCACCCAAAGGGGATGACTATACATTACATGTCATTCAGTGTTAGGCCATGATTCTGGCACCAGTTGTCCATTTCAGTGAGGCCTGTCTGTAGGATGTGTGTGTCAGCTGGTGTAACGACTATGGCGCTTAGTTCGCAGTCATCTGGGAACTTTCTCATCCACAACCCACACATGTTTGCTTTCACATCTGAGAAGTAAATGCCAAACAAGAGGGGTCCTAGAACAGAGCCCTGTGGGATACCACATGTGACTGGCTTTGAGTCTGACATGGCTCCTGCAATATTGATGTTATGGATTCTGTAGTTCAATCAGTGTGCAACCCATCATGTGACATATGTAGTAACATGTAAGCTGATGAGCTTGTCTATGATGCCTGAGTGGAGTACTGTGTTGAAGGCCTTAGGCAAGTCCAGGTAGGCTGTATGGACTGCTTTGCCCTCATCAATGGCTGTAGTGACTGTTTTGAAAAGGTCAACCAGGTTCAAAAGGCAGGATCAGCCCATCACAAAGGCAAACTGGGTGGGATCAAGTGTCTGCAGGTACCCAATATCGCTGTATATGCGTCCCATAATGAATCATTCCATAGCTTTGCAGACCAGGCTGGTTAAGCTTATGGGGTGGTAGTTCCCAGGGTCAGTAGAGGTGCCTCCTTAGTGGAGTGGGACCACTGTTGCTGTATGCCAGTGTTCAGGTACATATCCTGTAGTACAGCCAAGGTTAAATATCAGTCTTATATGCGGTTGTATTGCCTCTTGGAGTTCATGTAGCACACATTCAGGGATACCAGCAGGTCACATTGATGCTGTGTATTCTGCTTTGCTGAGGGCGGCCCTCACCTGGACATCTGAGATGATAGGGAGGTTACATTCAGCTGTGATAAGTATTTCTAAGTGTGGGGGAGAGGGAGGGGGGATATTTGCACTGAACCTGTCTGCCAGAATGTTGCCAATATCTGTGGGTTCAGTGAATGTTAAGTAGGTGTGTAGTAACTCAGAGCATATCTGAGGCTTTTGGTCCATATGTCTAACATAACTGAAGAAGGCCTTGTGGTTATCTATAGTGTCCGTGGCCATTTCCCTCTCAGAGTTGGCCGTGGATGTTATTATGAGAGGTAGCTTATTACCAGTGCTGACCACAGATGCCTTCCCTTTATGTGAATCTCCTCTGTCCTGCAGTAGCCTCCTTCTATCATTATACAATTTGCCTTTGGATGGGGTCCACCAGACAGGATGCTTAACCTTTGTGCATAGGGTCTGGGTTAGAAATGTGTGTGCGTGTTCCATGCATTCTTTGGGATGTCCGTGGGAAGCATTCGCAAAGGGGTCAGCATTGGGGGTTGTGGCTTCCACTGGCCCAGTGGGCTGCATGGATACCATGTCAGTCCTAACAAGTGAAAATCTGTCTATACACATATATATCAAAGTAGTCTACTGTGCTGGTGGTGGTGGTGGGATTTGTATATCCAGGCCGATTAATTTGTGTCCAGATCAAACTAGTGGATGGCATTCCACATACAGTACCTTGGTATGAACCCCCAGGGTGAGGTTGTGCATTGGACCTGTCTCAGTGTGCTGACCAATGGGGCTTGGTACTATGTTGTATGGAATGTGGCACTGACATTAGTCCCCTCATTTCTGCAGGTCCCTCCGGTGTTACAGCAAGGCAGCCCATCCATGCTGGTGAGTGTGTTTTAACAATACCTATAATAGTCCTGATAGTGCTAGTAATAATAGTGTAACTCAGTAGTGCATGTGTGCCTTTGTCCACTTGTGCATGTGTGCACGTCTGCATGTGTGCATGTGTGCCTGTGTCCACGTGTGCATGTGTGCATGTGTGCATGTGTGCCTGTGTCCACGTGTGCATGTGTGCATGTGTGCATGTGTGCCTGTGTCCATGTGTGCATGTGTGCATGTGTCCATGTGTGCACGTGTCCCTAGGTGATGGACAGGATACAGTGGGCATTGACCAGGATAATGTGGTATCTGTGGCACATGCTTCCCCACACAGCAGCCATGGGCAGGGTCCTGAGATGGTACCACACAGACAGTTGCCCATGGGTTCTCGTAGGAGCATCCGTGGGCATACTGCCTCTGGCAGATGTGTCCAAAGAGGTCTGTCAACCTCAGCTATGTTTCGGGCTCTCATGCAGGCACAGTCACGTATGGAAAGGTACACCAGACAGGGTCTGAGGGAGCTGAGAGCATGTCGCACATCCATGACTGACAGTATGCATGACATCGCGGATGCTATCCGTAATTTCACCGATGTCATAGACAGACATTGTGGGGACATATTACAGCAGTTCCACAACCACATGTCCATGAGCCAGGGCAAAGGTGGATGGTTGCGGCATCGACGTGGCCGTATGCCAGCAACAGCAGCAGCTGGCAGTCAGCGCGGATGACAACAGGCCCGCGGATTCCCCTATAGTGCCAGCAGCAGCCCCAGCAATGCTGGGTCTGTGCTGTCATCAGACCACCCCAGGAGACCACATGCACGTGGCTCTGGACAGTCCCAACAGGGACCTGTGTCCATTCAACACACTCCCGCTTCTGATGACAGTACCCAGTCTGGCTTAGTACCGGATACGGTCCATAGCACCCCTGCCAGGCACAGGTACCGTGTCCGTGCCCACAGACACTGATCTGTATGACCTGCCAGGTGCAGTCTGTGGCTGTCCACAAACTCCAGTATATGGCAGCCATGAGGTGGAACTGTGTGCATGCATACACACATGCGAAATGTCAACACCTAGGGCTACCACATACACGCACACACTGCACCAACAGTGCCCCACCCTGTACTGCTGTCCCTCACCAACACACATACACATACATGTCAATTGGTGGTATCAGTGGCAGACTCAGGCATACCTAATTCACACCCTGTGCATATGATGAAACTGTGCCACCTCCTGCAATCTCCAACATCAGTGCAGGAACAGGTAAACACGTTGCTGATGCACAGGGTGACTACATAGAAGTGTATTACTAGTATCATGTTGGTAACAGTACAGTGTGCTGATATGACTGTGTGTATATCCCAGCATGCCTGATGCAGTAACTGTATGACTGTCCTGAATTGTTATCTACACCCATAGTAAGTACCATAGTGTAACAGCTGCACATTATTGCATACCGTTGGTAAGGATGTCAACAGATAGCCACATACATAGGTAGCACAGGGGAGAAGCTAATGCAAGTAGTGATACGCAATGATGGACATGTACAGTAATGGTGGCATGTTGCCCACAATCACTATGCAATGTGGATGTTTGCGCATGTTGATATGTGTGGAGTACCAATTTAATACAAATTACAATTAAATATGACATAATATCAGTTCTACCATGGACATCTGAGCTGTGCATTCCTGGGTACATGTTGATAGTGCCTGCATATTTGCACTGTTACCCACTGGAAGTGCTACCCCTTCTTTGTTGTACAATGGACTACTTCCAGCCCTGCTTACTGTAGCTTTGTTTGCATGCATGTTTGCTTGTGGTTCCCTGGAACACTGATTCCACCTGCAATGCAGAGTTACAGAGCTTCTGTGGATTCCTAGTGACATCTGCATAGCGTACTATGCGTATGTCAACTTTCCACCTGACAGAACGTCACTGTCTGTCCTGTTCGCATGTACGTTGCCTGTGACACATTGCATATGACTTACCTGGCATTTACCCATGTGTGCAGTCATATATGCCAGTGCTATGAAATCAGTAGCAGTACACCCACACATACTCACCTCCAGTATGTTGTTCCCCATTGGCCCTATGTGTTGGTAATCACCATGGCAATCACACTACTATGGTAGCATGTGCAAAGGTAACCTGTGAATCACCTCTATGGTCCAGTTGTGGTTTATGTGAGTCATGTGGCAATGTCACAGCTGCCACATGTATGCAGTCAACCCTCTAACCTGGCCAGGAACGTACAACACATGTGTGAGATGCCATCACATAGCCAATCTGGGGACTGAGCACTCTGAACCCAGTTCTGCCATACCCTGTCAGGTGGCATGACATACTACAGTGACTACAATACCAGTTTGATGTAGACCCACACTGACAGCAATCCGAACACACTGGGGCATACTTGGAGACTCAGAATAGCATCCTGCCTGAGCATCACACACCTCCGCAGCTGGCACACAGGCATACGTAAAGTCGGAACAGAGCACATGCCACACATGGCACACATCCCATGTGCCACACACTCACAGCCTGTAGGGCTACACAACACACCTGCTAAAGATGTGTCAGGTACCTCTCTTGGCCGCTGCAGTGGGGTCCTGCTCAACAGGCTGTACATGGTGAAGGTCACAGTGATATGCCCGTGGGGCACTATGGTCCACCACAAAACATATGCATACAGGTCAGTCAGAGACATGGACACATATGACTCAGTCATTGTCCATGCCACTATGGATGACCTGAGACATACCTCCCTGGACTACATGATAGGGAACATAGAAGGGCCCTCTCAGCATGTGGCATGGGCCAGTATGAGCCTGACCTTGGTTGCCATCATACCCTCACCAGATATGCTACCACAATATGTAGGAAGGGTGTTCTATGTCTACATTTTGCTCAATCTCCAATGTCATTCATATGGTATCCAATGGCTGTCAACGTGTGCTTACATGCTAGGGAAGCCACAATGATTTGTGAGGGGCAGCTTGCACGTGACACCCATGGGCCATTGTATATTGGCGAAGCCCCTTGATACACACATAGTGCCTTTTGCTGCAGGACACGGATTACATAGCCACTTCTGCGGGTATCACAAGGGATAGGACACTAACAGTAATGCTACACAACACCAGCAGTGTACACCGCAAGATGCATACACTGGACACTGTCCTCAGCATGGTAAACTGCAATATCTGTGCAGTACCAGATTCCTGATTCATGGCTCACAGGTGCAACCCATCACTGCCAGGTTATACCTCATACCATGCCTGTCCCCACATGTGACACACATGGACAGGGGGGTGGTATCTCAAGGCACCACAGATACACACACCTCCAGGTTGTTGGCACAGCACAAAGCATCAGGGCCTATCCATGAGCAGCTAACAGTGTGTTGGACCGCCTTCTGGTTCATAGCCTGGCACACACAACCCTCCCATACACAGGAAACCCACCTGTCCTCCCTAACAACACTGGCAATATGACAGTCTCTAGAAATGTCTTTATATGGCTGGACTGCATCCAGCCAAACATTGTGTGTGAGCATTACTGTAGCTACAACACACTAGCTGAAAGATTCCCAGCATGTAGTCACTGAATTGCAGTGGAACAAAATGTTACCACTCCCACAACAGGTGGGAACATGCAGCACCTGTTCATCGACTACATGTAGACTATATGGCCCAGACCAGATGTGTATCCCCTGCTGTTGGGATTATACCATATACAACTCACACTGTATATACACATACCGCATGCAGCCCCTGTACAGTAAGACACAGTCTTAATGTTATGCATTGCGAATACCATTTATCCACTTGAGGCACATGTCAGACATGGTAACTACTGAAGGTCACAGGTATATATGTGTATGTGTCACACATACATCATGTGTGCATTGCCATTGCTGGTTTAAGCAATGTCATGCATTGTTATGAACAACAACCCACACATGGTCATATTGTGTGACACAACCATGCATGGCAGTTGTGGGTTTCCAAAACATACCTATCTGTGCTCTGACAGTGGTAATAGACCCAGTAGCGGAGCGCACTATTGGCATTACTGGGCAATTAGACCTGTTTGGCTGTACTGATAGTGTGGTGACATCACCTGTGTTTACTGGGGGAATATGCAGCATCTGGTGTATTGTAGTAGTTGCCAAAAGGAACTGTTCTCTCACACTTGCAATTACACACACCCTATTACCCCCCCAACCCACACACACTTGCCAAATTCATACCCCTACCTAACTATGTCACGACACGTGAGAAAGATGCATTAGCGAAGTGCACTATTCGGATTACTAGGAGGTTCTTCTTCTCCGGCTGTAGTTATAGGGTGCTGACATCATCAGTGTTTGGAAAGGGTAATGTGCATCATGTAGTGTGTTCTCCTGATTGCTAAAAAGCACATGTCTTTCATACAGAATTGCACACACATAAACTCCCCTCATTCAAACACACACACACTTGCAGGTTTCAAACTCCTACCTAATTATGTTATGACACTTGAGAGAGTTGCATTAGTGAAGTGCGCTATTTGGATTACTGGGAGGTTTGGCTTCTCCAGCTATACTTATAGGGTGCTGACATCTTCAGTGTTTGGAAAGGGTAATGTGCATCATGTAGTGTGTTCTCCTGATTGCCAAAAAGCACATGTCTTCCATACAGAGTTGCACACACACAAACTCCCCTCATCCAAACACGCACACTTGCCATTTGTAGGATTCAAACCCCTACCTAACGATGTTATGACACTTGAGAGAGACACATTAACAGAGTGCGCTATTCGGATTACTGGGGGGGGGGGTTCTTTCTCCAGCTGTACTTATAGGGTGCTGACATCATCAGTGTTTGGAAAGGGTAATGTTCATCATGTAGTGTGTTCTCCTAATTGCCAAAATGCACATATTTTTCATACAGACTTGCCAGCACACACACTCCCCTTATCCACACACTTGCCCTTGACAGGATTCAAACCCCTACCTAGTTATGTTATGACACTTGAGACAGACACATTAGCGGAGCGTGCTATTCGCATTACTGGGAGGGTTCCCTTCTCCTGCTGTACTTATAGGGTGCTGACATCATCAGTGCTTAGAAAGGGGAATGTGCATCCTGTAGAGTGTTTTCCCAGTTGCCAAAAGGCACATTTCCCTCACACAGACTTGCACACACACTAACCCTCCTCCACACACACTGGGCATTTACAGGATTCAAAGCCCTATCTAACTATGTTATGACACTTGAGACAGATGCATTAGCAGAGCACAATATTCACATTACTGGAAGGTTTCTCTTCTCCTGCTGTACTTATAGGGTGCTGACATCATCAGTCCTTAGAAAGGGGAATGTGCATCCTGTAGAGTGTTTTCCCAGTTGCCAAAAGGGACACTTCCCTCACACAGACTTGCACACACAACAACCCCGCTCACCCCCACACACACACACTGAGCATTTGCATGGTTCAAACTCCTACCTACCTATATTATGACACTTGAGGGAGACGCATTAGCAGAGCATGCTATCCGAATTACTGGGCATCTCTTCTGCACCTGCAGTATTTATAGGGTGCTGACATCTTTATTTCTACAGAGGTATGTACATCTAGTACTACCTGTCAGGTGGGGGATAGCATATATATATGCATTTGCAGCCACCTACTTCAGGGTTAGATATGCACATCGCACTGGCAGGTTATGTTCTGTACCATGCTTCATGACCACAGGACCTGTAACACACAACACAACCAGTCCAGAACATCACTCCCACATCCAGGACACACACTTTGCTTCCCTGGGAACAGTGCCGGGATATGCAGGTGTTCACATACACCATTCCAGTTGTTAACATCAGGTACAGGCATATTGTGTGTGGGAACTACTCAGGCCTCTACAACATTACCCTACAGCCACTACAATTTGTGGGTCCATGTGCTATGGCAGAACCACTCACCACAGCCACATGGGGGAATACATATTGCACCTGTCCATCTGCAACATGGGTACTCACTGTTCCACACCAGAGGTAGACCACCATTGTTGATATCTGACCATACCCACCTTTCCCTGGGCATCCATATCCCATCCTCACCCCCAGGTGTGTGCTATGGCAGAACCACTCACCACAGCCACATGGGGGAATACATATTGCACCTGTCCATCTGCAACATGGGTACTCACTGTTCCACACCAGAGGTAGACCACCATTGTTGATATCTGACCATACCCACCTTTCCCTGGACATCCATATCCCATCCCCACCCCCAGGCAAGGTTGTCACTGCAAACAAACTGTATTTAGCACAAGCAGACTCTACACTTGTGAAGACTGGGGTGGAAGACTTCAAAGGACCCATGCTGGGGGACTATACTGGCCACTCTGCATAATCCTTGACAATTGCATTCTATGAGCGTGTGTAAGGTTTGCATTGATCATGCTATCCCACATATACCCATGACTGCTCCACAACAGGACACCTGCCAGGTGTACACCAGCCATATATGAGCTGTCCAACAGACAGAGTGAGCTAATACATTGCAGAGCTGTAGCCCACAGAGGGAGGACATCTCTGAACAGTACCGGCATGACACTTCAATCCCACATAATCATCATAACACAGTGTTGACAGTGAAATTGTCCCAACAATGCGGATAGAGCTCCCCTCAGTCTGTTATTGATGCCCACTTACTGTTGGAGGTCCTCAGCAACCCTCTTCCAGCACACACCAACAACATGGATGTGGCTTAGCACATTCAAACCCTGGGATCTCCACTGTGTCCCTGCTTGACAGAGGCACAGCACACTCTGGATAAGCTGTCATTCCCTAGGGCAAACAGCCTAGTATTGACCTCTACACCCATATGTTTAATTGTCAGATGCACAATATTTGTTGCTGTTAGACTGTTTGCAGGTCTTTATTGCCATAGCATTCCCTGTTCCTATGAACAACTTGTGTATCTGTGGAAGATGTTTGAATATGAGGGGGATCCACTATATCACTTATGTCTCTGTAGTAATTTACTGTGTGCACTTGGCAGATTGCTGCGTTGTGGTTGGTTCCTGGAATGACACGTACAAATACCAGATATGTGTGGCCAACTGCTAAACGGAGATATGGCCTAAGTGTGTGAGCATGCCCAGTTCAGCTTTTCCATGGCATGTTGTCTGACATATGCCTCATTTATCAAAGTGTGCGAGCATGCCCAGTGTGAGCTTTCCATATGTTGAACTCTGTAGTCCACCAGATATTTGGGTGAGTGTGAACTTCAACAATATCTCACGTTTATGGTTGTGTGTTGGGTGTCATGCTGTGTACTTACTGGCCAACTCCTTCATGTCTGACCACAACAGGGATTATACTGTGCCTGCAGGGACTGCATGGGATACTTTGCATACAGTTGTCAACATCCTTTCATAATGACCTAACACTGCAGTACCGTGTAGTGTACTGGTTCAGTACTTTCACTGTGGTGGACAGTATCCTGGGCTTTAGTCCTATCACTGCTTTAAATCTTCATAGTGAGCACAACAGACTGTGTAGGGGCCAGTTGTGCACATATGACCATGTTGCATTATGTTCAGATATGGACTACCTAAATCAGGCTTGTCCAACATTGGTAGTGTATTCCACAACATAGGTGGACATTGGCAAACACTAGCAATGTGCCCTAGGCCATTTCTGATGCTAGTCAGAGAGTGTGTTTGTCCTTCGACACACATTGTAACTGGTGTTTGCCATTTCATATGTCATGGTTAGTATACTGTGCCTCCGTCTACCTGTGACATAACAGTGATACCCAGGGTAAACCTACCATCTCCCATCCACTCATCAAGATTCCTCTTGAGGAGTGTTGATGGGTGACTCTCTGGCTAACCTGTACTGGGAGTTTACTCAAGAGTGGGGGTGGCTTCTGTGTTATGGATCATTCAGTACAGCTTGTCCTATGTATGTCAGTGCTGGGGTTCAGGTCTCTCATGTGCATAGCTCACTGCCATTCAGATTGTACAAGATGCAGCATGTTCATTGATTCCAGCTTGGGCATGGCTTCATACATCAGGCACAGCTTGCCTCTGGGTGGGCAGTATGGCAGTGTGTGGAGCTGCAGTTTGTTTAATCAGGCAACACATGGCATCTGTTCAAGCTCTTTGCTACTCCTGGTGAGGTACTGTTGTGGACTTTACAGTTGATGGAGGTGTCTGCTGAGGTACATCCCACAGGGGGTATTGTAGTCAATTGTGACGCTGATGAAGGATGACTGCAGAGCCACAGTTACCTCCCCTTATCTAGATCTGACAACCTTCATGATTAGGTGGGTATATGGTATGTTTCTGTGAACACTACAGCCACATGTTTGTCCAATGCAGGATATCTATCACCTTGTGTCCCCAGGTCTCTCATTACATGTTAAGTACATAATGGGTTAACACCTGTGTGGTAATTGGTGGGCACTTACTGTATATCCACGGTGGTTGACTATACACATTTCTGCAATTAGCTTGCTGACATGGCTATGGCACCAGTTGTCTGTTTCTATGTGGCCCTTTTGTGGGTTGCTTGTGTCAGCTGGGGGTCAGATATGGTGGACAGTTTGTACTCCTCTGCATACATGTTCAGTCACAGTCCTTCCATGTTGGCCTGTACCTATGGGACATATATACGGAATGAGGGAGGTCCCAGGACCAAGCCTTGTGGGATGCCACTTATATCTGGTTTGTAGTCTGACATGGATGCAGCATGTCTGACCATGTCAGTTCTGTCCTTGGTCTGATTTGCAACCCCTCTACTGACATAGGGGTTTATATTTAAGCTGGTGAACATATCCATACTGAACACGTAGGGTATTGTCTGGAAGCATTTGCATGGTCCAGCTATGCTGTGTGGACCACATTGCCCTCATCAATGACCTTAATGACTGTTTCAAATGGGTCAAATATGTTTAGGGGCAGGATCGGCACTTACGACAGCCACACTTGGTAGGGTCCGGTGTCAGTAGGTCCCCGATAGCTTTATGTCTGCAGTACATGCTGATCCTTTCCATAGCTGTGCAGACCAAGCTTGTCAGGATCCTGGGGTGGTAGTTTGCAGTATCCATTCAGGCAACACCTTTGTTGAGAAGGACCACTGTTGTTGTACACTGCTCTTTGGGTACATATCCTGTGGTAAGGCTGACATTGAGCAGTAGTGTGATTTGGCATTCCATTCTTCTTGGAGTCCATGTTGGACTCAGCCCAGGACACCATCTCATACCTTTGCTGCTGTGTGTTTTGCTTTGTAGATGATGGCTGTTACCTCAGCATCTGCAATGTCAGGGGGCCAGCAGTCTGCTGGGATAGATATTTTGCATTCTGGGCGTTTGCACTGCACCTGTCAGGTTGTATGTTGGCAATATGTGTGTGTGTGTTTGGTATGTTGTTTGTGATATTTGTGTGATTCGGAGCTTATCTGTGAATTCCCAACATGGTTCCTACCATCAGTTGAGTAAGCCTTGTGATTATCCTTAGTGTCCTGTACAATTTGTATCTTCATAAGTTCATAGGTTCATACTAGGCTATCCACCCTAGGGCATTTGTAAGCCTAGCCAGAGTGTGTGTGTCTTTCGCCGCCCCTTGCTATGTGAATAGTATGGCCATTTATGATTTACTTTACTGTGCCTCTGTCTGGACGTGACACAGTGAAGACCCCAGTGTACATCTATGATCATCCATCCACTTGGCAATATTCCTGTTGAGGGGTGTCAGTGAGGGGCTCTGCCTAACATGGAGTGGGATCCTGTTCCAGGGTGTGGGGAGCCTCTGGGTTATGTATCTGTCCCTCCAGCACATCCTATTTCATTATGTGTTGAGGTTGACATCTGTCACTCTCACAGCTCCAATGGCTTTGATTTCCTGGGGTGGAGCATGTCCATTACTCCTGTGTTGGACATGGCCTTGTACAACAGACATACAATGCCTCTGTGTAGGCAGTCTGTGACTGCATTCAGCTGGGGTGTCTACAGCCAGGCAGCATATGACATATATTTGAGACCCTTTATCCTCTTGGTGAGGTACCTTTGAGGTCTTTCTAACCGCTGCAGGTGTCAGGTAAGGTACATCCCATATGAGTCATTGTACTAGATTATGGGTCTGATAAGAGAACAGTACAGGGGCACAATGACCTCTGTTGATGTAGATGTGAATCCTTTCATGATATGGTGTCCAATATAGACAGTCTTCCTAGCCACATTGGCATTGTGAGTGTCACATAACAGGTTACTGTCCACTTGTGTCCCTAGGTCCCTGATTACTCCTTGCATACATAATGGTTTACCACCTATGTGGTAATTTGTGAGTACCTTGTTTTGCATTTGGTGGGACATTCATACTGTCCAGTGTCTTCAGGACGTCTGGGTGGGGCTCCTGTGTGTGAGAGTGTGGTCTGTCACATGCTACAGACTGTACAGCAGTTTTGACTACAGTTAGGTGCACATGGGTGGTCTCCGCTGCTTCGTGCATTGTCAGTTACCTGGCCGTATGGGTGTCTGTGCTGCATATGGATACTCCCCCTCCTTTGATATTTTGGTCCAGGTGTTGGGGCCATAACACATGATGAGGTATAACCTGGTAGTGCTGGTGTGCTGTCAGTAGGCTTGCAGCAGATTTCTGTCACTGCACAGACATCGATGTTCTCCATACTGGGAAGTGCCTCAGGAGCATGCATATTGCAGTTTACACATCTGGCATTGGTCAGCATTACCCTTATGTTTCTTACCACTTATGTTTTCTAGGGTGGTGGGTTAGTCTTTTCGGCCTTGCCCATGTACGGCTCTATGGAGGTGGCAAAAGCCTTATCCAATATCCAGATGCCCAGGGGTAACAGGTGCAAGCCATCCCTGGAACAGCAGAATGGCTTGTCATGCATGACATCTCAAGCAGACAGACATTAGATCCTCTTGGACTGACAGCTGTAATTGTGCCACCTGTTAAAGCTGATCATTTTGTGTTTGTACTGTGGCATCATTCTTGGTGAGGGTTGGATGCTGCAAACAGCCAGTGTCATACCGGCCTGCAGTACATACTCAGAGAGCTCATCCATGTCTCTTTTTATGTAGTCCAGGGAGGTACATCTCAGGTCATTCACACCAGCATGGACAATGACTGCATCATATATCTACTTGCTTTGGGGTGACCTGCGTACTTGTGTTATGTGGCGTATTGTAGCAGCCTACAGGCAGCTTACTGTACCCTTTCCCTTGTTCAGTCTGGTGAGTGGGACAGCAGTGTGTCTGCCTATAGAGACACCTATTACAACTGTATCAGACATGTTGTTTCTCCTTCTGGCCTGTGACTGTTTGGCACACCAGCTTTGTGTACTATGTGTTGCATGTGCTATGTTTGGAGGTTGTGGTTGCTTGGGGTCTGCTTTGGAGGCCTCTGTTGGTGTGGTGTGTTTGTAATTAGGGCCTCCAGGAATGTTTTTCTGTGTTTATGTGTTTGGTTTACAGTTGTGATAGGTCTATGTGGGACTGGGTTTGTGGTGTGTGTGGTTACCTTCTCCTCCTGACTAGTTTTGACAGTACTGAGTTGGGGGAGCTCAGCCTCCGGTTTTGATAAATGGTTGCATCTCTCACATATATTTGTATTTATTGGGGGGAGTTGAGGGTTGTCTGTGTACTTGGGGCAGGTGTAACATTGCCTCAGGATTCACAGATTCTACTTGTTGTAGCTGGCCTTAGTGGATTGTATGTGTGGACATATTTTATTGCTATACTACTGATCAGTGATTACTTCCCTTTTTATGTTTGCTCTATCATGTAGTAGCTTCCTCATTCTCTTGCATGGTTTGGTAATGGCTGGAGTCCAGCATGCCAGATGCCTGCATGTATGGCATTGTGTCTTGTTGTTATTTGTGATTGCATAATCCAAGCATTCCTGGCTGTGTTCATGGAATGCCTGTATAACAGGTTCTGCGGTGTGCCCCATATTTTGCACCTGCACAGGGCCTTTAATGGATTCCACATCAGTTCGGAGGGGTGCAACTTATGCTTTACACATGTTTTTCACTGTGGTTTTCTGGCCAGGGACTGTGGTCAGGATGTGTATATCCGGTGTGATTACTCTATGGTCTGGTCTTACCAGTGAGGGATACACTTCTCATCTTGCCATCCAGTACGCATGTTGCTGATTATCACATCCAGTATGCTTACCCCTCTTGTGGGAGTGGTACGTTGTTCCTGGGCATTTTGGTTTATGGATTCTAGGAACTTTTCTCCTACAGTGTTGGTGCTAGTATAATGCTCCCAGTGTATGTCTGGGTATTTTCAGTCAACCAATATAATGTGGTTTGGGGGGCTTGATATATTCATGTATTCCAACATAGGCCAGGTGCAGTTCCTGGTGTTAGGATGGTAGTCTGCAGCAGGCTATATACTGGGAGGTGGTTTTAGCCACTGGTACTTGACCATGGCTAGTCCATGCTGCTTCTTTTTGTGGTACCAACATGGGGATGTGGTTATCCTTGACAATTATTGCTAGTCACCCTCCTTTTGTAGCGTGTTCCATGTTTTGAGGCTGTACAGCACAGTATGAGGTGTAACCTGGTAGTGTTAGGGTGCTGATGTGAGCCTTGGCCCAGTTTTCTATTACAGGACAGATATCAACATTCTCCATACTGTGTGCGTACTGCATGCATCTTGCTGTTTAGACTTCTGGCATTGGGTAGCATTACATCTAGGTTCCTATCCCTTGTGGTACCTATGAAGGTGGGTTTGTGTTTTGAGACTTACCTATTCAGGGCACGCTGTGGGTACTGACAGCCTTTGCCAGTATCCATGAGGCCTGGACTGATAGGTGCATGCCACCCCTAGCAGGTGGTGCATCATGTCATGCTCAGCATGTCTTCCCAGGCTGAAACACATTGGCTCCCCTTTGACTAACTGCATTACTTCAGCCAATTATTGCAATTGATCATCCCATCATCATATTGTGGCTTCATGCTTAGTGAGGGTGGATGTTAGTCAGGGTCCTCAAGTGTGCATATAGTACATGGTGTTACATTACTTAACACATGGCATTCATGCCTCAGGTGGTGCTGCAGGGCTGCCTCTGTCGGATGTACATATTACACTCCCTGTACATGTTTGTGAGCAGGTCATTTCATTTTAGGCATCCCTGTTATTATTTGAGTGAGTCAGAGAGGGGTATCATTCCCAGGGTTCCTACTGAGCCAGTGTATGTGCTATGTGTTGCCTCTTTGCCAAGGCCAGGGCATACTGGGCACGCCTCCTTCTGCCTACTGGGGCAGGCTGAGGTTGTTCCTCCTCCGAGTCACGCTCTGCCTGTGATGGCCTTGGCAATGGTGGGGGGCTGTTTGGCCCGGCCCTATGCTGATCCTGCTGCAGCTGTTTTCGACAGATCATATTATGTAGCATACCAGATGTGTCCAGACACCGGAACCGTGACTTGAGCAGCCCAAACACATGCTCTATTACATTACGTGTTTGTGCGTGTGCCTTATTATGGCGTTCCTGTTCAGGTGTGTGTGCGTTTCTGATGGGTTTCATCAGCCACGGCTCCAGTGCATAACCTGCATCCCCCACTAGGTGTCTGTGTGGGATGTCCCCATTGGAAAATGTCTGGTACAGCTGCGTCAAATGCCAGATGTGGGAATCATGGTAGCTCCCGGGGCAGCCAGCACACACATTCATTATTATGCCCTGGGCATCACACACGACCTGGCAGTTGATGGAGGGGAAGCCCTTGTGGTTAATGTAGGCCCTACCCCACTCACCGGCTGGTGCTTTGATGCGTATGTGCGTGCAGTCTATTGCACCCACTACCTCAGGGTATTCCGCTATTTGCTGGAAGAGACGCATATTGCTGGCCAATACCTCACGGGCATTGGTGAAATATACATGATGACCGACATGTGCTGACATGGCATCCAGGAACTGGTGCAGTACCCTGGAGGCTGATGCCTGTGATATCCCCATCATATCACCAGTTGGTCTCTGGAAGGTACCTGTTGCTAGGATTCTTAGGCCAACACATACCTTGGTTTCCACTGGGATGGGTTCCCCCTCTGTTGGTTCTGTGTGTGAGGCGTGGCCTGCACAGCTTGACAATTTGCTGCAGGAGGTCTCTGTCCACTCTATAGTGCTCTACTATCTCCAGCTCATGTAACCCATGGTAGGTGACCCTAGGCCTGTACACTCTTCTCCATCTTTTCACTGTGGGTTGTCTGGCACCATCTGCATTGTCACCACCCTCAGCAAATCGCCTATGTCTCATTATGACAGCTATGGCAGCCCCTAGCATTTCTGGTCTGAGTTCAGCTTTTTCAGTTTTCACTTCTAATAGCTTACTCCTGTCTTGCAGTGTTTCTTGAGAGATACATCCTGCACTGCTGTTTGCAGAGTTTTAAGTGCTTGGCAGAGCTACTATTCTGCCTGTGTAATTGCCTGCTGCTAATTGTTTTCACCTGCTAGCTCCAGCACTATTCCCTGCTAGCTTCCTACTAATTCTGTTGCTTCCTTTTTCCTTTATGTTTCCTCAGGGGGGAGCAGCGTGCATACCAGCAGAAACGCGCTCACAGTGGCTTACACGTGCGCACACATGCTTTCACAGTTCGGAATCTGCTTATTCGGGTTAAAATGTGCGCACACCAGCACAAACAGTGTTACAACTCTGCCAACAAGCTCCCACATGCTCAGTCTGCCCTACACATGTGCACACTAGCGCAAACAGTCTTACAAATCTACCAACACGCTCCCACATGCTCAGTCTGCCTTACACGCGCGCACACTGCCCTACTCGTGCCTCATGGCGTGCACACGTGTGCATGCACGCCTAGCAAGAAACTTTGGTGTAAGTAACAGTGTACACCTTCCATTTCTTGAATTTCCCATGCTTATCTTGTGGCACTCCTCTTTCCATGATCTGTGTCTGTCATCTGTCATGTAACACTGACCTCCAATGAACTGCATTTCTTTCTACCATTCCCCCCTGTGATGTCACCTATCTCCTACTCTATTCCTCCCCCTTATTTATCTCTTGCACTACTCACAATGTGCTCATTTGCTATGTGACTGTGGGATTCAGTATCCTAACCCTCATGTACATCAGATTGCCTACTAATGCTTAGTTACATGTCTTAGACTCAGCTTTTCCCCTTAGCAACCACTAAACGGTGGCCATGTTGTTTTTGGTCTGCTGGTCCCTGCATTGTCATTCCATGTATTGCATAAAACCCACATTTGTGGGTATATAACCTTCATTTTTATGTTTTATACAGTGCAGCCCATTTGCGCGGGACTGCACTGCGTTTAAACATCGGTGATCGCCGAAAAAAAAATTATATTTTTTTAATATTTGCATCGGGGTACCTTGCCAATGGCCACATATTTGCAAGCCTTCATGAATCCTGCCCATAGTAAAGTATATGCTGTAGTACTCCCTTGTGTTAAAACAGTAGCAACCAAAGTGAATACACATATTCTAGCTGCCATAATAAAATACATATTCCTCCGGGTTTACTAATCTTCCGTGCAGGACTAATCTAGTCCTGCACGGAAGCGACAGTTTAGGAGGAGGACGGCAGTGTGTCATACATATTAATGAAGGTGCAATGCCTGACCTTCTAATCTTTCATGGAGCTTGGATGAGTGCAGGGCATGTGTCTGAGAGCAGAGCTCTCAGAATAAACACACCCCTGCAAAGTAGAATAGCAGAAACTGTAAATAAATGAGCGAGACTGCTCATAGGTGTCTGCATATCCCCACCAACAGTCCCCATGTGTTCAAAAGCAACAGTACATATAAATAAAATGAAGAAACCCTTTTGTTTATTTTTTTTAAAACACAGAGTACAGCTAAGCATAGGTGCACAGGACTGCCCATCACTTAGCTACAGTTAAAGCAGCTGAAAAGGCTGAAGAGGATAACAATGGATATATATGCAAATGAAGTAGTACAGAAAAGGTATAGTGGTTGGAGTATCCGCCTAATGAACAGGCATTCCCGGTTTGAGTACCACAGTAGCACATATCATTTTCCATGTGAAATCTGTATATGAACATATTTTTACATCTTTTTGCAGTATAACCTACATAATAAAATTTAAATGTGAACTGGAGTACAGCATGTGAAGTGTCAGTGTCATAATGAATAAGGCACTAGTAAGCAGGTTTAAGCACAACTAAGCAGTAGTAAGCATATATAAGCACTAGTAAATGTGTTTAAGTGTGTTTGCATGGGGGTAAGCATTGCTTATACAGATTAAGCAAAGTAGAAACTAACTGAGTGTAAGAAACTGTAACCAGAGGTTAGCAGTGCTTACTGTCGCACAAACCTGCTTACAACTGCTTTAAAGTGCCTTAATCACTCTGTACCCAATGGCCCATGTTCTGCCCAGCAATAAAGTAAACTGCCTCCACAAGGGTAGAACTCAAGACCCTGTACACTATAGTCACAGTAGTTAACCACTAAGCCATCATAGCAATAGATTTGAATGAGGTATCAGCAAACTAATCCTTACCACAGGAAAATCAAACCAAACATGTGAAGTTTATCTATGTACAGTGTGAAGTGGTATAACCTGCTACATAACATAAATATGTGAACTGGATTACTGCAGTAAGCATAGATGTGAGGTGTTATTGTAATAAAGTGTAGAAGTAGTAGAAGTGTAGAATCATGAATACCAGACACATATAAAACCTGTAATGAATAATAAATCACTTCCAAAAGGCAAATATAGTGTTAATTAACTATTAAGCAATGCTAACTGCATCACAGCTCAACTTAGTAAAAGGAAGCAAAGTGTAGGGGAGCCAATCCAATCTGCCTAGGGCTATATCCCTTTAAGCACTGCCAACCTTAGGTAAGCAGGTGTGCCCATAGCTTAGCCTTTTCAAACCCGGCCAATCACGGAAAAATGCAGGTAATTGGCCGTATTTAAACCACACAGGTGGGAATATGTTCCATAACTGCTTGTAGCTTCCTACTGCTGGCAGAATGGCTGGTGTGGGTGAATGCACTCATTTTAGAGCACAGCACCGGGGCATCCAGGAGTCAAAAATTATGGTATGGCTCCTGGTAAAACACCATGAGGAGAGACTACTGCAGGGCCAGTACCAGGGCTTGCAGTACAAAACTGAGGCCTGGGACAGTCTTGCCCATGACCTCACCAGTGCCACAGGTATCCCCTGGACTGGTGAGTAGGTCAGGCACCGCCATACTGACCTGAAGTGGCTGAGGGGGGGATGTACTGGAACAGTGGATCTAGGAGTCTCGGCAGATGGCTAATGCCCCAGTACTGAGTAAGTGTTCATTCTACTAAGTAGGTAGGAATTGCCTAGCTTGTGTATACTATGGGTAGGTCTGGCTAAATATCACTGTATTTCTCTGACAGCTGCAGATGAGCGGATTGTGTACCAGTGAGCCCATGATGCTAGGTT